>NW_025535896.1:0-76614 GCF_020615455.1 Coregonus clupeaformis | reverse complement strand
ATAAAGAGAGACACCACAACACTACATAGAGAGAACACCACAACACTACATAAAGAGAGAGAGACCACAACACTACATAAAGAGAGACACCACAACACTACATAAAGAGAGACACCACAACACTACATAAAGAGAGACGCCACAACACTACATAAAGAGAGACACCACAACACTACATAAAGAGAGACACCACAACACTACATAAAAGAGAGACGCCACAACACTACATAAAGAGAGACGCCACAACACTACATAAGAGAGCCACCACAACACTACATAAAGAGAGACGCCACAACACTACATAAAGAGAGACACCACAACACTATAGAAAGAGAGACACCACAACACTACATAAAGAGAGACACCACAACACTACATAAAGAGACACCACAACACTACATAAAGAGAGACGCCACAACACTACATAGAGACACCACAACACTACATAAAGAGAGACACCACAACACTACATAAAGAGAGACAACACAACACTACATAAAGAGAGACACCACAACACTACATAAAGAGAGACAACACAACACTACATAAAGAGAGACAACACAACACTACATAAAGAGACACCACAACACTACATAAAGAGAGACACCACAACACTACATAAAGAGAGACACCACAACACTACAAAAAGAGAGACAACACAACACTACATAAAGAGAGACAAACACAACACTACATAAAGAGACACCACAACACTACATAAAGAGAGACACCACAACACTACATAAAGAGAGACACCACAACACTGCATAAAGAGAGACACCACAACACTACATAAAGAGAGACACCACAACACTACATAAAGAGAGACACCACAACACTACATAAAGAGAGACACCACAACACTACATAAAGAGAGACACCACAACACTACATAAAGAGAGACACCACAACACTACATAAAGAGAGACACCACAACACTACATAAAGAGAGACACCACAACACTACATAAAGAGAGACACCACAACACTACATAAAGAGACACCACAACACTACATAAAGAGAGACGCCACAACACTACATAAAGAGAGACGCCACAACACTACATAAAGAGACACCACAACACTACATAAAGAGACACCACAACACTACAAAGAGAGACACCACAACACTACACAAAGAGAGACACCAGAACACTAACATAAAGAGACGCCACAACACTACATAAAGAGAGACCACAACACTACATAGAGACACCACAACACTACATAAAGAGAGAGACCCACAACACTACATAAAGAGAGAACACCACAACACTACATAAAGAGAGACGCCACAACACTACATAAAGAGACACCACAACACTACATAAAGAGAGACGCCACAACACTACATAAAGAGACACCACAACACTACATAAAGAGAGACACCACAACACTACATAAAGAGACACCACAACACTACATAAAGAGAGACACCACAACACTACATAAAGAGAGACCACAACACTACATAAAGAGACACCACAACACTACATAAAGAGAGACACCACAACACTACATAAAGAGAGACACCACAACACTACATAAAGAGAGACACCACAACACTACATAAAGAGAGACACCACAACACTACATAAAGAGAGACACCACAACACTCACATAAAGAGAGACACCACAACACTACATAAAGAGAGACACCACAACACTATATAAAGAGAGACACCACAACACTACATAAAGAGAGACACCACAACACTACATAAAGAGACACCACAACACTACATAAAGAGAGACCCACAACACTACATAGAGACACCACAACACTACATAAAGAGAGACACCACAACACTACATAAAGAGAGACAACACAACACTACATAAAGAGACACCACAACACTACATAAAGAGAGACAACACAACACTACATAAAGAGAGACAACACAACACTACATAAAGAGACACCACAACACTACATAAAGAGAGACACCACAACACTACAAAGAGAGACACCACAACACTACATAAAGAGAGACAACACAACACTACATAAAGAGAGACAACACAACACTACATAAAGAGACACCACAACACTACATAAAGAGAGACACCACAACACTACATAAAGAGAGACACCACAACACTACATAAAGAGAGACACCACAACACTACATAAAGAGAGACACCACAACACTACATAAAGAGAGACACCACAACACTACATAAAGAGAGACACCACAACACTACATAAAGAGAGACACCACAACACTACATAAAGAGAGACACCACAACACTACATAAAGAGAGACACCACAACACTACATAAAGAGAGACACCACAACACTACATAAAGAGAGACACCACAACACTACATAAAGAGACACCACAACACTACATAAAGAGAGACGCCACAACACTACATAAAGAGAGACGCCACAACACTACATAAAGAGACACCACAACACTACATAAAGAGACACCACAACACTACATAAAGAGAGACACCACAACACTACATAAAGAGAGACACCAGAACACTACATAAAGAGAGACGCCACAACACTACATAAAGAGAGACCACAACACTACATAGGAGACACCACAACACTACATAAAGAGAGACGCCACAACACTACATAAAGAGAGACACCACAACACTACATAAAGAGAGACGCCACAACACTACATAAAGAGACACCACAACACTACATAAAGAGAGACGCCACAACACTACACAAAGAGACACCACAACACTACATAAAGAGAGACACCACAACACTACATAAAGAGACACCACAACACTACATAAAGAGAGACACCACAACACTACATAAAGAGAGACCACAACACTACATAAAGAGACACCACAACACTACATAAAGAGAGACACCACAACACTACAGAAAAAGAGAGACACCACAACACTACATAAAGAGAGACACCACAACACTACATAAAGAGAGACACCACAACACTACATAAAGAGAGACACCACAACACTACATAAAGAGAGACACCACAACACTACATAAAGAGAGACACCACAACACTACATAAAGAGACACCACAACACTACATAAAGAGAGACACCACAACACTACATAAAGAGACACCACAACACTACATAAAGAGAGACACCACAACACTACATAAAGAGAGACACCACAACACTACATAAAGAGAGACACCACAACACTACATAAAGAGAGACCCCACAACACTACATAAAGAGAGACACCACAACACTACATAAAGAGACACCACAACACTACATAAAGAGAGACACCACAACACTACATAAAGAGAGACACCACAACACTACATAAAGAGAGACACCACAACACTACATAAAGAGAGACACCACAACACTACATAAAGAGAGACACCACAACACTACATAAAGAGAGACACCACAACACTACATAAAGAGAGACACCACAACACTACATAAAGAGAGACACCACAACACTACATAAAGAGAGACACCACAACACTACATAAAGAGAGACACCACAACACTACATAAAGAGAGACACCACAACACTACATAAAGAGAGACACCACAACACTACATAAAGAGAGACACCACAACACTACATAAAGAGAGACACCACAACACTACATAAAGAGAGACACCACAACACTACATAAAGAGAGACACCACAACACTATATAAAGAGAGACACCACAACACTACATAAAGAGAGACACCACAACACTACATAAAGAGAGACACCACAACACTACATAAAGAGAGACACCACAACACTACATTAAGAGAGACACCACAACACTACATAAAGAGAGACACCACAACACTACATAAAGAGAGACACCACAACACTACATAAAGAGAGACACCACAACACTATATAAAGAGAGACACCACAACACTACATAAAGAGAGACACCACAACACTACATAAAGAGACACCACAACACTACATAAAGAGAGATGCCACAACACTACATAGAGACACCACAACACTACATAAAGAGAGACACCACAACACTACATAAAGAGAGACAACACAACACTACATAAAGAGACACCACAACACTACATAAAGAGAGACAACACAACACTACATAAAGAGAGACAACAGAACACTACATAAAGAGACACCACAACACTACATAAAGAGAGACACCACAACACTACATAAAGAGAGACAACACTACATAAAGAGAGACACCACAACACTACATAAAGAGAGACAACACAACACTACATAAAGAGAGACAACACAACACTACATAAAGAGACACCACAACACTACATAAAGAGAGACACCACAACACTACATAAAGAGAGACACCACAACACTACATAAAGAGAGACACCACAACACTACATAAAGAGAGACACCACAACACTACATAAAGAGAGACACCACAACACTACATAAAGAGAGACACCACAACACTACACTAAAGAGAGACACCACAACACTACATAAAGAGAGACACCACAACACTACATAAAGAGAGACACCACAACACTACATAAAGAGACACCACAACACTACATAAAGAGAGACACCACAACACTACATAAAGAGAGACGCCACAACACTACATAAAGAGAGACACCACAACACTACATAAAGAGAGACACCACAACACTACATAAAGAGACACCACAACACTACATAAAGAGAGACACCACAACACTACATAAAGAGAGACACCAGAACACTACATAAAGAGAGACCCACAACACTACATAAAGAGAGACCACAACACTACATAGAGACACCACAACACCACATAAAGAGAGACGCCACAACACTACATAAAGAGAGACACCACAACACTACATAAAGAGAGACGCCACAACACTACATAAAGAGACACCACAACACTACATAAAGAGAGACGCCACAACACTACATAAAGAGACACCACAACACTACATAAAGAGAGACACCACAACACTACATAAAGAGAGACACCACAACACTACATAAAGAGAGACACCACAACACTACATAAAGAGAGACACCACAACACTACATAAAGAGAGACGCCACAACACTATATAAAGAGAGACACCACAACACTACATAGAGAGAGACACCACAACACTACATAAAGAGAGAGAGACCACAACACTACATAAAGAGAGACACCACAACACTACATAAAGAGAGACACCACAACACTACATAAAGAGAGACGCCACAACACTACATAAAGAGAGACACCACAACACTACATAAAGAGAGACACCACAACACTACATAAAGAGAGACGCCACAACACTACATAAAGAGAGACGCCACAACACTACATAAAGAGAGCCACCTACAACACTACATAAAGAGAGACGCCACAACACTACATAAAGAGAGACACCACAACACTATATAAAGAGAGACACCACAACACTACATAAAGAGAGACACCACAACACTACATAAAGAGACACCACAACACTACATAAAGAGAGACGCCACAACACTACATAGAGACACCACAACACTACATAAAGAGAGACACCACAACACTACATAAAGAGAGACAACACAACACTACATAAAGAGACACCACAACACTACATAAAGAGAGACAACACAACACTACATAAAGAGAGACAACACAACACTACATAAAGAGACACCACAACACTACATAAAGAGAGACACCACAACACTACATAAAGAGAGACACCACAACACTACATAAAGAGAGACAACACAACACTACATAAAGAGAGACAACACAACACTACATAAAGAGACACCACAACACTACATAAAGAGAGACACCACAACACTACATAAAGAGAGACACCACAACACTACATAAAGAGAGACACCACAACACTACATAAAGAGAGACACCACAACACTACATAAAGAGAGACACCACAACACTACATAAAGAGAGACACCACAACACTACATAAAGAGAGACACCACAACACTACATAAAGAGAGACACCACAACACTACATAAAGAGAGACACCACAACACTACATAAAGAGAGACACCACAACACTACATAAAGAGACACCACAACACTACATAAAGAGAGACGCCGCAACACTACATAAAGAGAGACGCCACAACACTACATAAAGAGACACCACAACACTACATAAAGAGACACCACAACACTACATAAAGAGAGACACCACAACACTACATAAAGAGAGACACCAGAACACTACATAAAGAGAGACGCCACAACACTACATAAAGAGAGACCACAACACTACATAGAGACACCACAACACTACATAAAGAGAGACGCCTACAACACTACATAAAGAGAGACACCACAACACTACATAAAGAGAGACGCCACAACACTACATAAAGAGACACCACAACACTACATAAAGAGAGACGCCACAACACTACATAAAGAGACACCACAACACTACATAAAGAGAGACACCACAACACTACATAAAGAGACACCACAACACTACATAAAGAGAGACACCACAACACTACATAAAGAGAGACCACAACACTACATAAAGAGACACCACAACACTACATAAAGAGAGACACCACAACACTACATAAAGAGAGACACCACAACACTACATAAAGAGAGACACCACAACACTACATAAAGAGAGACACCACAACACTACATAAAGAGAGACACCACAACACTACATAAAGAGAGACACCACAACACTACATAAAGAGAGACACCACAACACTACATAAAGAGACACCACAACACTACATAAAGAGAGACACCACAACACTACATAAAGAGACACCACAACACTACATAAAGAGAGACACCACAACACTACATAAAGAGAGACACCACAACACTACATAAAGAGAGACACCACAACACTACATAAAGAGAGACCCCACAACACTACATAAAGAGAGACACCACAACACTACATAAAGAGACACCACAACACTACATAAAGAGAGACACCACAACACTACATAAAGAGAGACACCACAACACTACATAAAGAGAGACACCACAACACTACATAAAGAGAGACACCACAACACTACATAAAGAGAGACACCACAACACTACATAAAGAGAGACACCACAACACTACATAAAGAGAGACACCACAACACTACATAAAGAGAGACACCACAACACTACATAAAGAGAGACACCACAACACTACATAAAGAGAGACACCACAACACTACATAAAGAGAGACACCACAACACTACATAAAGAGAGACACCACAACACTACATAAAGAGAGACACCACAACACTACATAAAGAGAGACACCACAATACTACATAAAGAGAGACACCACAACACTACATAAAGAGAGACACCACAACACTATATAAAGAGAGACACCACAACACTACATAAAGAGAGACACCACAACACTACATAAAGAGAGACACCACAACACTATATAAAGAGAGACACCACAACACTACATTAAGAGAGACACCACAACACTACATAAAGAGAGACACCACAACACTACATAAAGAGAGACACCACAACACTACATAAAGAGAGACACCACAACACTATATAAAGAGAGACACCACAACACTACATAAAGAGAGACACCACAACACTACATAAAGAGACACCACAACACTACATAAAGAGAGACGCCACAACACTACATAGAGACACCACAACACTACATAAAGAGAGACACCACAACACTACATAAAGAGAGACAACACAACACTACATAAAGAGACACCACAACACTACATAAAGAGAGACAAACACAACACTACATAAAGAGAGACAACAGAACACTACATAAAGAGACACCACAACACTACATAAAGAGAGACACCACAACACTACATAAAGAGAGACAACACTACATAAAGAGAGACACCACAACACTACATAAAGAGAGACAACACAACACTACATAAAGAGAGACAACACAACACTACATAAAGAGACACCACAACACTACATACAAGAGAGACACCACAACACTACATAAAGAGAGACACCACAACACTACATAAAGAGAGACACCACAACACTACATAAAGAGAGACACCACAACACTACATAAAGAGAGACACCACAACACTACATAAAGAGAGACACCACAACACTACATAAAGAGAGACACCACAACACTACATAAAGAGAGACACCACAACACTACATAAAGAGAGACACCACAACACTACATAAAGAGACACCACAACACTACATAAAGAGAGACACCACAACACTACATAAAGAGAGACGCCACAACACTACATAAAGAGAGACACCACAACACTACATAAAGAGACACCACAACACTACATAAAGAGACACCACAACACTACATAAAGAGAGACACCACAACACTACATAAAGAGAGACACCAGAACACTACATAAAGAGAGACGCCTACAACACTACATAAAGAGAGACCACAACACTACATAGAGACACCACAACACCACATAAAGAGAGACGCCACAACACTACATAAAGAGAGACACCACAACACTACATAAAGAGAGACGCCACAACACTACATAAAGAGACACCACAACACTACATAAAGAGAGAGACGCCACAACACTACATAAAGAGACACCACAACACTACATAAAGAGAGACACCACAACACTACATAAGAGACACCACAACACTACATAAAGAGAGACACCACAACACTACATAAAGAGAGACCACAACACTACATAAAGAGACACCACAACACTACATAAAGAGAGACACCACAACACTACATAAAGAGAGACACCACAACACTACATAAAGAGAGACACCACAACACTACATAAAGAGAGACACCACAACACTACATAAAGAGAGACACCACAACACTACATAAAGAGAGACACCACAACACTACATAGAGAGACACCACAACACTACATAAAGAGACACCACAACACTACATAAAGAGAGACACCACAACACTACATAAAGAGACACCACAACACTACATAAAGAGAGACACCACAACACTACATAAAGAGAGACACCACAACACTACATAAAGAGAGACACCACAACACTACATAAAGAGAGACCCCACAACACTACATAAAGAGAGACACCACAACACTACATAAAGAGACACCACAACACTACATAAAGAGAGACACCACAACACTACATAAAGAGAGACACCACAACACTACATAAAGAGAGACACCACAACACTACATAAAGAGAGACACCACAACACTACATAAAGAGAGACCCCACAACACTACATAAAGAGAGACACCACAACACTACATAAAGAGAGACACCACAACACTATATAAAGAGAGACACCACAACACTACATAAAGAGAGACACCACAACACTACATAAAGAGACACCACAACACTACATAAAGAGAGACGCCACAACACTACATAGAGACACCACAACACTACATAAAGAGAGACACCACAACACTACATAAAGAGAGACAACACAACACTACATAAAGAGACACCACAACACTACATAAAGAGAGACAACACAACACTACATAAAGAGAGACAACAGAACACTACATAAAGAGACACCACAACACTACATAAAGAGAGACACCACAACACTACATAAAGAGAGACAACACTACATAAAGAGAGACACCACAACACTACATAAAGAGAGACAACACAACACTACATAAAGAGAGACAACACAACACTACATAAAGAGACACCACAACACTACATAAAGAGAGACACCACAACACTACATAAAGAGAGACACCACAACACTACATAAAGAGAGACACCACAACACTACATAAAGAGAGACACCACAACACTACATAAAGAGAGACACCACAACACTACATAAAGAGAGACACCACAACACTACATAAAGAGAGACACCACAACACTACATAAAGAGAGACACCACAACACTACATAAAGAGAGACACCACAACACTACATAAAGAGACACCACAACACTACATAAAGAGAGACACCACAACACTACATAAAGAGAGACGCCACAACACTACATAAAGAGAGACACCACAACACTACATAAAGAGACACCACAACACTACATAAAGAGACACCACAACACTACATAAAGAGAGACACCACAACACTACATAAAGAGAGACACCAGAACACTACATAAAGAGAGACGCCACAACACTACATAAAGAGAGACCACAACACTACATAGAGACACCACAACACCACATAAAGAGAGACGCCACAACACTACATAAAGAGAGACACCACAACACTACATAAAGAGAGACGCCACAACACTACATAAAGAGACACCACAACACTACATAAAGAGAGACGCCACAACACTACATAAAGAGACACCACAACACTACATAAAGAGAGACACCACAACACTACATAAAGAGACACCACAACACTACATAAAGAGAGACACCACAACACTACATAAAGAGAGACCACAACACTACATAAAGAGACACCACAACACTACATAAAGAGAGACACCACAACACTACATAAAGAGAGACACCACAACACTACATAAAGAGAGACACCACAACACTACATAAAGAGAGACACCACAACACTACATAAAGAGAGACACCACAACACTACATAAAGAGAGACACCACAACACTACATAGAGAGACACCACAACACTACATAAAGAGACACCACAACACTACATAAAGAGAGACACCACAACACTACATAAAGAGACACCACAACACTACATAAAGAGAGACACCACAACACTACATAAAGAGAGACACCACAACACTACATAAAGAGAGACACCACAACACTACATAAAGAGAGACCCCACAACACTACATAAAGAGAGACACCACAACACTACATAAAGAGACACCACAACACTACATAAAGAGAGACACCACAACACTACATAAAGAGAGACACCACAACACTACATAAAGAGAGACACCACAACACTACATAAAGAGAGACACCACAACACTACATAAAGAGAGACCCCACAACACTACATAAAGAGAGACACCACAACACTACATAAAGAGAGACACCACAACACTACATAAAGAGAGACACCACAACACTACATAAAGAGAGACACCACAACACTACATAAAGAGAGACACCACAACACTACATAAAGAGAGACACCACAACACTACATAAAGAGACACCACAACACTACATAAAGAGAGACACCACAACACTACATAAAGAGAGACACCACAACACTACATAAAGAGAGACACCACAACACTATATAAAGAGAGACACCACAACACTACATAAAGAGAGACACCACAACACTACATAAAGAGAGACACCACAACACTACATAAAGAGAGACCACAACACTACATAAAGAGAGACACCACAACACTACATAAAGAGAGACACCACAACACTACATAAAGAGAGACACCACAACACTACATAAAGAGAGACGCCACAACACTACATAAAGAGAGACACCACAACACTACATAAAGAGAGACACCACAACACTACATAAAGAGAGACGCCACAACACTACATAAAGAGAGACACCACAACACTACATAAAGAGAGAGACCACAACACTACATAAAGAGAGACACCACAACACTACATAAAGAGAGACACCACAACACTACATAAAGAGAGACGCCTACAACACTACATAAAGAGAGACACCACAACACTACATAAAGAGAGACACCACAACACTACATAAAGAGAGACGCCACAACACTACATAAAGAGAGACACCACAACACTACATAAAGAGAGCCACCACAACACTACATAAAGAGAGACGCCACAACACTACATAAAGAGAGACACCACAACACTATATAAAGAGAGACACCACAACACTACATAAAGAGAGACACCACAACACTACATAAAGAGACACCACAACACTACATAAAGAGAGACGCCACAACACTACATAGAGACACCACAACACTACATAAAGAGAGACACCACAACACTACATAAAGAGAGACAACACAACACTACATAAAGAGACACCACAACACTACATAAAGAGAGACAACACAACACTACATAAAGAGAGACAACACAACACTACATAAAGAGACACCACAACACTACATAAAGAGAGACACCACAACACTACATAAAGAGAGACACCACAACACTACATAAAGAGAGACAACACAACACTACATAAAGAGACACCACAACACTACATAAAGAGAGACACCACAACACTACATAAAGAGAGACACCACAACACTACATAAAGAGAGACACCACAACACTACATAAAGAGAGACACCACAACACTACATAAAGAGAGACACCACAACACTACATAAAGAGAGACACCACAACACTACATAAAGAGAGACACCACAACACTACATAAAGAGAGACACCACAACACTACATAAAGAGAGACACCACAACACTACATAAAGAGAGACACCACAACACTACATAAAGAGAGACACCACAACACTACATAAAGAGAGACGCCACAACACTACATAAAGAGAGACGCCACAACACTACATAAAGAGACACCACAACACTACATAAAGAGACACCACAACACTACATAAAGAGAGACACCACAACACTACATAAAGAGAGACACCAGAACACTACATAAAGAGAGACGCCACAACACTACATAAAGAGAGACCACAACACTACATAGAGACACCACAACACTACATAAAGAGAGACGCCACAACACTACATAAAGAGAGACACCACAACACTACATAAAGAGAGACGCCACAACACTACATAAAGAGACACCACAACACTACATAAAGAGAGACGCCACAACACTACATAAAGAGACACCACAACACTACATAAAGAGAGACACCACAACACTACATAAAGAGACACCACAACACTACATAAAGAGAGACACCACAACACTACATAAAGAGAGACCACAACACTACATAAAGAGACACCACAACACTACATAAAGAGAGACACCACAACACTACATAAAGAGAGACACCACAACACTACATAAAGAGAGACACCACAACACTACATAAAGAGAGACACCACAACACTACATAAAGAGAGACACCACAACACTACATAAAGAGAGACACCACAACACTACATAAAGAGAGACACCACAACACTACATAAAGAGACACCACAACACTACATAAAGAGAGACACCACAACACTACATAAAGAGACACCACAACACTACATAAAGAGAGACACCACAACACTACATAAAGAGAGACACCACAACACTACATAAAGAGAGACACCACAACACTACATAAAGAGAGACCCCACAACACTACATAAAGAGAGACACCACAACACTACATAAAGAGACACCACAACACTACATAAAGAGAGACACCACAACACTACATAAAGAGAGACACCACAACACTACATAAAGAGAGACACCACAACACTACATAAAGAGAGACACCACAACACTACATAAAGAGAGACACCACAACACTACATAAAGAGAGACACCACAACACTACATAAAGAGAGACACCACAACACTACATAAAGAGAGACACCACAACACTACATAAAGAGAGACACCACAACACTACATAAAGAGAGACACCACAACACTACATAAAGAGAGACACCACAACACTACATAAAGAGAGACAACACAACACTACATAAAGAGACACCACAACACTACATAAAGAGAGACAACACAACACTACATAAAGAGAGACAACAGAACACTACATAAAGAGACACCACAACACTACATAAAGAGAGACACCACAACACTACATAAAGAGAGACAACACTACATAAAGAGAGACACCACAACACTACATAAAGAGAGACAACACAACACTACATAAAGAGAGACAACACAACACTACATAAAGAGACACCACAACACTACATAAAGAGAGACACCACAACACTACATAAAGAGAGACACCACAACACTACATAAAGAGAGACACCACAACACTACATAAAGAGAGACACCACAACACTACATAAAGAGAGACACCACAACACTACATAAAGAGAGACACCACAACACTACATAAAGAGAGACACCACAACACTACATAAAGAGAGACACCACAACACTACATAAAGAGAGACACCACAACACTACATAAAGAGACACCACAACACTACATAAAGAGAGACACCACAACACTACATAAAGAGAGAACGCCACAACACTACATAAAGAGAGACACCACAACACTACATAAAGAGACACCACAACACTACATAAAGAGACACCACAACACTACATAAAGAGAGACACCACAACACTACATAAAGAGAGACACCAGAACACTACATAAAGAGAGACGCCACAACACTACATAAAGAGAGACCACAACACTACATAGAGACACCACAACACCACATAAAGAGAGACGCCACAACACTACATAAAGAGAGACACCACAACACTACATAAAGAGAGACGCCACAACACTACATAAAGAGACACCACAACACTACATAAAGAGAGACGCCACAACACTACATAAAGAGACACCACAACACTACATAAAGAGAGACACCACAACACTACATAAAGAGACACCACAACACTACATAAAGAGAGACACCACAACACTACATAAAGAGAGAACCACAACACTACATAAAGAGACACCACAACACTACATAAAGAGAGACACCACAACACTACATAAAGAGAGACACCACAACACTACATAAAGAGAGACACCACAACACTACATAAAGAGAGACACCACAACACTACATAAAGAGAGACACCACAACACTACATAGAGAGACACCCACAACACTACATAAAGAGACACCACAACACTACATAAAGAGAGACACCACAACACTACATAAAGAGACACCACAACACTACATAAAGAGAGACACCACAACACTACATAAAGAGAGACACCACAACACTACATAAAGAGAGACACCACAACACTACATAAAGAGAGACCCCACAACACTACATAAAGAGAGACACCACAACACTACATAAAGAGACACCACAACACTACATAAAGAGAGACACCACAACACTACATAAAGAGAGACACCACAACACTACATAAAGAGAGACACCACAACACTACATAAAGAGAGACACCACAACACTACATAAAGAGAGACCCCACAACACTACATAAAGAGAGACACCACAACACTACATAAAGAGAGACACCACAACACTACATAAAGAGAGACACCACAACACTACATAAAGAGAGACACCACAACACTACATAAAGAGAGACACCACAACACTACATAAAGAGAGACACCACAACACTACATAAAGAGACACCACAACACTACATAAAGAGAGAGACACCACAACACTACATAAAGAGAGACACCACAACACTACATAAAGAGAGACACCACAACACTACATAAAGAGAGACACCACAACACTACATAAAGAGAGACCCACAACACTACATAAAGAGAGACACCACAACACTACATAAAGAGAGACACCACAACACTACATAAAGAGAGACACCACAACACTACATAAAGAGAGACGCCACAACACTACATAAAGAGAGACACCACAACACTACATAAAGAGAGACACCACAACACTACATAAAGAGAGACACCACAACACTACATAAAGAGAGACACCACAACACTACATAAAGAGAGACACCACAACACTACATAAAGAGAGACACCACAACACTACATAAAGAGAGACACCACAACACTACATAAAGAGAGACACCACAACACTACATAAAGAGAGACACCACAACACATACATAAAGAGAGACACCACAACACTACATAAAGAGAGACACCACAACACTACATAAAGAGAGACACCACAACACTACATAAAGAGAGACACCACAACACTACATAAAGAGAGACACCACAACACTACATAAAGAGAGACACCACAACACTACATAAAGAGACACCACAACACTACATAAAGAGAGACCACAACACTACGACTGGAACGAACTGCAAAAATCTCTGAAGCTGGAGACTCTTATCTCCCTCACTAACTTTAGGCGTCAGTTGTCAGAGCAGCTTACCGATCACTGCACCTGTACACAGCCCATCTGTAATTAGCCCACCCAACTACCTCATCCCCACATTGTTATTTATTTTGCTAATTTGCACCCCAGTATCTCTATTTGCACATCTATCATTCCAGTGTTAATACGAAATTGTAACTATTTTGCACTATGGCCTATTTATTGCCTTACCTCCATAATTTACTACATTCGCACATACAGTGGGGAAAAAAAGTATTTAGTCAGCCACCAATTGTGCAAGTTCTCCCACTTAAAAAGATGAGAGAGGCCTGTAATTTTCATCATAGGTACACGTCAACTATGACAGACAAAATGAGGAAAAAAAATCCAGAAAATCACATTGTAGGATTTTTAATGAATTTATTTGCAAATTATGGTGGAAAATAAGTATTTGGTCAATAACAAAAGTTTCTCAATACTTTGTTATATACCCTTTGTTGGCAATGACACAGGTCAAACGTTTTCTGTAAGTCTTCACAAGGTTTTCACACACTGTTGCTGGTATTTTGGCCCATTCCTCCATGCAGATCTCCTCTAGAGCAGTGATGTTTTGGGGCTGTCGCTGGCAACACGGACTTTCAACTCCCTCCAAAGATTTTCTATGGGGTTGAGATATGGAGACTGGCTAGGCCACTCCAGGACCTTGAAATGCTTCTACGAAGCCACTCCTTCGTTGCCCGGTCGGTGTGTTTGGGATCATTGTCATGCTGAAAGACCCAGCCACGTTTCATCTTCAATGCCATTGCTGATGGAAGGAGGTTTTCACTCAAAATCTCACGATACATGGCCCCATTCATTCTTTCCTTTACACGGATCAGTCGTCCTGGTCCCTTTGCAGAAAAACAGCCCCAAAGCATGATGTTTCCACCCCCATGCTTCACAGTAGGTATGGTGTTCTTTGGATGCAACTCAGCATTCTTTGTCCTCCAAACACGACGAGTTGAGTTTTTACCAAAAAGTTATATTTTGGTTTCATCTGACCATATGACATTCTCCCAATCCTCTTCTGGATCATCCAAATGCACTCTAGCAAACTTCAGACGGGCCTGGACATGTACTGGCTTAAGCAGGGGGGACACGTCTGGCACTGCAGGATTTGAGTCCCTGGCGGCGTAGTGTGTTACTGATGGTAGGCTTTGTTACTTTGGTCCCAGCTCTCTGCAGGTCATTCACTAGGTCCCCCTGTGTGGTTCTGGGATTTTCTGCTCACCGTTCTTGTGATCATTTTGACCCCACGGGTGAGATCTTGCGTGGAGCCCCAGATCGAGGGAGACTATCAGTGGTCTTGTATGTCTTCCATTTCCTAATAATTGCTCCCACAGTTGATTTCTTCAAACCAAGCTGCTTACCTATTGCAGATTCAGTCTTCCCAGCCTAGTGCAGGTCTACAATTTTGTTTCTGGTGTCCTTTGACAGCTCTTTGGTCTTGGCCATAGTGGAGTTTGGAGTGTGACTGTTTGAGGTTGTGGACAGGTGTCTTTTATACTGATAACAAGTTCAAACAGGTGCCATTAATACAGGTAACGAGTGGAAGACAGAGGAGCCTCTTAAAGAAGAAGTTACAGGTCTGTTATCTCTGAACAGCAGGACTGTACGAGATTTGACGAGATTTGACGTGACTTCCGTCTCGCTTCCGCATTGTCTCCGTACTGCTGTGCTGTTTGTTGCTACTTGGCTACCTGCCAAACTATTCACGTTTTACTTTTAATAAACGTTTAATCAATCTTTGTGTTCAACAAATTTACCAACTTTTTAGTTTTGTCCTCACTCATCTTTTTCGTTAAACTTTTTCACCCCGGACGTTTATCCCGAGACAGAAGAGTCATTTTCCTGTGCGCTTTTAGCTGCCAACTTTACGTTATTTTCCTTTTTTCCATCGCAACTTTTTTCCCTTATTCAACTTTTTTCACTCCGGACGCTTTATCTGGACATGGTTCATCAACATCTTCAACAGCCGAAGCTAAGTAGTAACATTAACATGATGTCTTCTAATTGCAGTCGCTGTACTCATAATATACAGGAGAACGATCGCCTTACTGGCGAAAATAGCTGTGCTACAAGCCCAGCTTCAGACGCAATCGTTAGGCAAGGGTAATCTCAGTGTAGGAAAGGAAGAAACAGCGTCTGTGCCACCAGTAAGTACAGACAGTAACGTTAGTATAAATCCCCCGCACAGTCCCCGCAGCCGGACAACTTTCTCATGGCTTCTGGAGGGAAATACTGTTGGAATGCTCAACCGGTGTCGCTCATTCAGCCGACAGAAACCTTCAACCGGTTTTCCCCATTATGTAGCGAGTCGGAGTCTGAGTCTGAGTCTTCTCTAGTCTCTACTCCTCCCGTTACGGGGTCTGAGACGCCCGAAGGCTCCCACCATTAGCTCTGACAAATTGAAAACCCTAGTCATTGGCGACTCCATTACCCGCAGTATTAGACTTAAAACGAATCACCCAGCGATCATACACTGTTTACCAGGGGGCAGGGCTACCGACGTTAAGGCTAATCTAAAGATGGTGCTGGCTAAAGCTAAAACTGGCGAGTGTAGAGAGTATAGAGATATTGTTATCCACGTCGGCACCAACGATGTTAGGATGAAACAGTCAGAGGTCACCAAGTGCAACATAGCTTCAGCTTGTAAATCAGCTAGAAAGATGTGTCGGCATCGAGTAATTGTCTCTGGCCCCCTCCCAGTTAGGGGAAGTGACGAGCTCTACAGCAGAGTCTCAGCACTTAATCGCTGGTTGAAAACTGTTTTCTGCCCCTCCCAAAAGATAACATTTGTGGATAATTGGCCCTCTTTCTGGGACTCACCCACAAACAGGACCAAGCCTGACCTGCTGAGGAGTGACGGACTCCATCCTAGCTGGAGGGGTGCTCTCCTCTTATCTACCAACATAGATAGGGCTCTAACTCCTCTAGCCCCACAGTGAAATAGGGTGCAGGCCAGGCAGCAGGCTGTTAGCCAACCTGCCAGCTTAGTGGAGTCTGCCAATAGCACAGTCAGTGTAGTCAGCTCAGCCATACCCATTGAGACTGTGTCTGTGCCTCGACCTAGGTTGGGCAAAACTAAACATGGCGGTGTTCACCTAGCAATCTTATTAGGATAAAGACCTCCTCCATTCCTGCCATTATTGAAAGAGATCGTGATACCTCACATCTCAAAATAGGGTTACTTAATGTTAGATCCCTCACTTCAAAGGCAGTCATAGTCAATGAACTAATCACTGATCATAATCTCGATGTGATTGGCCTGACTGAAACATGGCTTAAGCCTGATGAATTTGCTGTGTTAAATGAGGCCTCACCTCCTGGTTACACTAGTGACCATATTCCCCGTGCATCCCGCAAAGGCGGAGGTGTTGCTAACATTTACGATAGCAAATTTCAATTTACAAAAAAAAAAATGGCGTTTTCATCTTTTGAGCTTCTAGTCATGAAATCTATGCAGCCTACTCAATCACTTTTTATAGCTACTGTTTACAGGCCTCCTGGGCCATATACAGCGTTCCTCTCTGAGTTTCCTGAATTCCTATCAGACCTTGTAGTCATAGCAGATCATATTCTAATTTTTGGTGATTTTAATATTCACATGGAGAAGTCCACAGACCCACTCCAAAAGTCTTCGGAGCCATTATCGACTCAGTGGGTTTTGTCCAACATGTCTCTGGACCTACTCACTGCCACAGTCATACTCTGGACCTAGTTTTGTCCCATGGAATAAATGTTGTAGATCTTAATGTTTTTCCACAAAATCCTGGACTATCGGACCACCATTTTATTACATTTGCAATCGCAACAAATAATCTGCTCAGACCCCAACCAAGGAGCATCAAAAGTCGTGCTATAAATTCTCAAACAACACAAAAATTCATTGATGCCCTTCCAGACTCCTTCTGCCTACCCAAGGACGTCAGAGGACAAAAATCAGTTAACCACTTAACTGAGGAACTCAATTTAACCTTGCGCAATACCCTAGATGCAGTTGCACCCCCTAAAAACGAAAAACATTTGTCATAAGAAACTAGCTCCCTGGTATACAGAAAATACCCGAGCTTTGAAGCAAGCTTCCAGGAAATTGGAACGGAAATGGCGCCACACCAAACTGGAAGTCTTCCGACTAGCTTGGAAAGACAGTACCGTGCAGTACCGAAGAGCCCTCACTGCTGCTCGATCATCCTACTTTTCCAACTTAATTGAGGAAAATAAGAACAATCCAAAATTTCTTTTTGATACTGTTGCAAAGCTAACTAAAAAGCAGCATTCCCCAAGAGAGGATGGCTTTCACTTCAGCAGTGATAAATTCATGAACTTCTTTGAGGAAAAGATCATGACCATTAGAAAGCAAATTACGGACTCCTCTTTGAATCTGCGTATTCCTCCAGGGCTTAGCTGTCCTGGATCTGCACAGCTTTCTGCGAGGGCCTGGGATCGGGAGAGACACTTAAGTGTTTTAGTACTATATCTCTTGACACAATGATGAAAATAATCATGGCCTCTAAACCTTCAAGCTGCATACTGGATCCTATTCCTACTAAACTGCTGAAGGACCTGCTTCCTGTGCTTGGCCCTCCTATGTTGAACATAATAAACAGCTCTCTATCCACCGGATGTGTACCAAACTCACTAAAAGTGGCAGTGATAAAGCCTCTCTTGAAAAAGCCAAACCTTGACCCGGAAAATATAAAAAAACTATCGGCCTATATCGAATCTTCCATTCCTCTCAAAAATTTTAGAAAAAGCTGTTGCGCAGCAACTCACTGCCTTTCTGAAGACAAACAATGTATACGAAATGCTTCAGTCTGGTTTTAGACCCCATCATAGCACTGAGACTGCACTTGTGAAGGTGGTAAATGACCTTTAATGGCGTCAGACCGAGGCTCTGCATCTGTCCTCGTGCTACTAGACCTTAGTGCTGCCTTTGACACCATCGATCACCACATTCTTTTGGAGAGACTGGAAACCCAAATTGGTCTACACGGACAAGTTCTGGCCTGGTTTAGATCCTACCTGTCGGAAAGATATCAGTTTGTCTCTGTGAATGGTCTGTCTCCGACAAATCAACTGTACATTTCGGTGTTCCTCAAGGTTCCGTTTTAGGACCACTATTGTTTTCACTATATATTTTACCTCTTGGGGATGTTATTCGAAAACATAATGTTAACTTTCACTGCTATGCGGATGACACACAGCTGTACATTTCAATGAAACATGGTGAAGCCCCCAAAATTGCCCTCGCTAGAAGCCTGTGTTTCAGACATAAGGAAGTGGATGGCTGAAAACTTTTACTTTTAAACTCGGACAAAACAGAGATGCTTGTTCTAGGTCCCAAGAAACAAAGAGATCTTCTGTTAAATCTGACAATTCATCTAGATGGTTGTAAAGTCGTCTCAAATAAAACTGTGAAGGACCTCGGTGTTACTCTTGACCCTGATCTCTCTTTTTGACGAACATATCAAGACTGTTTCAAGGACAGCTTTTTTCCATCTACGTAACATTGCAAAAATCAGAAATTTTCTGTCCAAAATGATGCAGAAAAATTAATCCATGCATTTGTTACTTCTAGGTTAGACTACTGCAATGCTCTATTTTCCGGCTACCCGGATAAAGCACTAAATAAACTTCAGTTAGTGCTAAATACGGCTGCTAGAATCCTGACTAGAACCAAGAAATTTGATCATATTACTCCAGTGCTAGCTTCCCTACACTGGCTTCCTGTTAAGGCAAGGGCTGATTTCAAGGTTTTACTGTTAACCTATAAAGCGTTACATGGGCTTGCTCCTACCTATCTTTCCGAGTTGGTCCTGCCGTACATACCAATCGTACGCTACGGTCACAAGACTGAGGCCTCCTAATTGTCCCTAGAATTTCTAAGCAAACAGCGGGAGGCAGGGCTTTCTCCTATAGATCTCCATTTTTATGGAACAGTCTGCCTACCCATGTGAGAGACGCCCAGACTCGGGTCTCAACCTTTAAGTCTTTACTGAAGACTTATCTCTTCAGTAGGTCATATGATTGAGTGTAGTCTGGCCCAGGAGTGTGAAGGTGAACGGAAAGGCTGGAGCAACGAACAGCCCTTGCTGTCTCTGCCGGGCCGGTTCCCCTCTCCACTGGGGTTCTCTGCCTCTAACCCTGTTGCAGGGGCTGAGTCACTGGCTTGCTGGTGCTCTTTCATGCCGTCCCTGGGAGGGGTGCGTCACTTGAGTGGGTTGGAGTTACTGACGTGATCTTCCTGTCTGGGTGGCGCCCCTTGGTTTGTGCTGTGGTGAGACCTCTGTGGGCTATACTCGGCCTTGTCTCAGGATTGTAAGTTGGTGGTTGGGGATATCCCTCTAGTGGTGCGGGGGCTGTGCTTTGGGCGGAGTGGGTGGGGTTATATCCTTCCTGTTTGGCCCTGTCCGGGGTTTCTTCGGATGGGGCCACAGTGTCTCCGGACCGCTCCTGTCTCAGCCTCCAGTATTTATGCTGCAGTAGTTTATGTGTCGGGGGGCTGGGGTTAGTTGGTTATACCTGGAGTACTTCTCCTGTCTTATCCAGTGTCCTGTGTGAATTTAAGTATGCTCTCTCTAATTCTCTCGTTTCTCTCTTTCTCTCTGAGAACCTGAGCCCTAGGACCATACGTCAGGACTACCGGGCATGATGACACCTTGCTGTCCCCAGTCCGCCTGGCCTTGCTGCTATTCCAGTTTCAACTGTTCTGCCTGCGGCTACGAAACCCCTACCTGTCCCAGACCTGCTGTTTTCAACTCTTTAATGATCGGCTATGAAAAGCCAACTGAGAGACCTGAGCCCTAGGACCATACGTCGGGACTACCGGCCGTGGTGACTCCTTGCTGTCCCCAGTCCGCCTGGCCTTGCTGCTATTCCAGTTTCAACTGTTCTGCCTGCGGTTATGGAACCCCCTACCTGTCCCAGACCTGCTGTTTTCAACTCTTAATGATCGGCTATGAAAAGCCAACTGAGATTTATTCCTGATTATTATTTGACCATGCTTGTCACTTATGAACATTTTTGAACATCTTGGCATGGTTCTGTTATAATCTCCACCGGCACAGCCAGAAGAGGACTGGCCACCCCTCATAGCCTGGTTCCTCTCTAGGTTTCTTCCTAGGCTTTCGCCTTTCTAGGGAGTTTTTCCTAGCCACCGTGCTTCTACACCTGCATTACTAGCTGTTTGGGGTTTTAGGCTGGGTTTCTGTACAGCACTTCGAGATATTAGCTGATGTAAGAAGGGCTATATAAAATAAAATTGATTGATTGATTGGTCTGTGAGAGCCAGAAATCTTGCTTGTTTGTAGGTGACTAAATACTTATTTTCCACCATAATTTGCAAATAAATTCATTAAAAATCCTACAATGTGATTTTCTGGATTTTTTCTCTCAATTTGTCTGTCATAGTTGACGTGTACCTATGATGAAAATTAAAGGCCTCTCTCATCTTTTTAAGTGGGAGAACTTGCGCAATTGGTGGCTGACTAAATACTTTTTTTCCCCACTGTACTGTATATATATTTTCTGGTGTATTTTTGACTTTATGTTTTTTTACCCCATATGTAACTCTGTGTTGTTGTTTTTATCGCACTGCTTTGCTTTATCTTGGCCAGGTCGCAGTTGTAAATGAGAACTTGTTCTCAACTGGCTTCCTGGTTAAATAAAGGTGAAATAAATAAATAAAATAAATAAAAATAAAACACTCTTAAAGGGAGTGCTCCTAATCTCAGTTTGTTACCTGTATAAAAGACACCTGTCCACAGAAGC
The DNA here is from genome assembly GCF_020615455.1 of Coregonus clupeaformis. NCBI lineage: Eukaryota > Metazoa > Chordata > Actinopteri > Salmoniformes > Salmonidae > Coregonus > Coregonus clupeaformis. The sequence continues at coordinate 52,958 of NW_025535896.1, read as the reverse complement.
AATCAATCAATCAGATTCCAAACTCTCCACCATGGCCAAGACCAAAGAGCTCTCCAAGGATGTCAGGGACAAGATTGTAGACCTACACAAGGCTGGAATGGGCTACAAGATCATCGCCAAGCAGCTTGGTGAGAATGTGACAACAGTTGGTGCGATTATTCGCAAATGGAAGAAACACAAAAGTACTGTCAATCTCCCTCTGCCTGGGGCTCCATGCAAGATCTCACCTCGTGGAGTTGCAATGATCATGAGAACGGTGAGGAATCAGCCCAGAACTACACTGGAGGATCTTGTCAATGATCTCAAGGCAGCTGGGACCATAGTCATCAAGAAAACAATTGGTAACACACTACGCCGTGAAGGACTGAAATCCTGCAGCGCCCGCAAGGTCCCCCTGCTCAAGAAAGCACATATACAGGGCTGTCTGAAGTTTGCCAATGAACATCTGAATGATTCAGAGGAGAACTGGGTGAAAGTGTTGTGGTCAGATGAGACCAAAATGGAGCTCTTTGGCATCAACTCAACTCGCCGTGTTTGGAGGAGGAGGAATGCTGCCTATGACCCCAAGAACACCATCCCCACCGTCAAACATGGAGGTGGAACATTATGCTTTGGGGGTGTTTTTCTGCTAAGGGGACAGGACAACTTCACCGCATCAAAGGGACGATGGACGGGGCCATGTACTGTCAAATCTTGGGTGAGAACCTCCTTCCCTCAGCCAGGGCATTGAAAATGGGTCGGTGGATGGGTATTCCAGCATGACAATGACCCAAAACACACGGCCAAGGCAACAAAGGAGTGGCTCAATAAGAAGCACATTAAGGTCCTGGAGTGGCCTAGCCAGTCTCCAGACCTTAATCCCATAGAAAATCTGTGGAGGGAGCTGAAGGTTCGAGTTGCCAAACGTCAGCCTCGAAACCTTAATGACTTGGAGAAGATCTGCAAAGAGGAGTGGGACAAAATCCCTCCTGAGATGTGTGCAAACCTGGTGGCCAACTACAAGAAACGTCTGACCTCTGTGATTGCCAACAAGGGTTTTGCCACCAAGTACTAAGTCATGTTTTTCAGAGGGGTCAAATACTTATTTCCCTCATTAAAATGCAAATCAATTTATAACATTTTTTACATGTGTTTTTCTGGATTTTTTTGTTGTTATTCTGTCTCTCACTGTTCAAATAAACCTACCATTAAAATTATAGACTGATCATTTATTTGTCAGTGGGCAAACGTACAAAATCAGCAGGGGATCAAAAACTTTTTTCCCTCACTGTATAAATTACATCTCCGTAATCTGGCATGGGTAGGATGGTCATCTGAACCAGGGTTAGTTTGGCAGCTAGGGTGAAAGAGGAGCGATTACGATAGAGGAAACCAAGTCTAGATAAACCTTAGCCTGCAGCTTTGATATGTGCTGAGAGAAGGACAGTGGACCGTCTAGCCGTACTCCCAAGGACTTGTATGAGGTGACTACCTCAAGCTCTAAACCCTCAGAGGTAGTAATCACACCGGTGGGGAGAGGGGCATTCTTCTTACCAAACCACATGACCTTTGTTTTGGAGGTGTTCAGAACAAGGTTAAGGGCAGAGAAAGCATGTTGGACACTAAGAAATCTTTGTTGTAGAGCGTGTGATGTCACGAGAGGCTGTGTCCTGGAGGGACGTTACATCCCCCTGAGGTGGCTGCAAACCCAGACAGCTATGGCTCCATCTGCTGGTATGGTCGGGAACTCCACCCCTCTATGGCCAATCTTCCCACGCAGCTGAAACAAATGAGGAGCTGATGAGCTGAAGGGTTGGGAAGGGAAGAGACACAGTCTCCAACCTGGGCTCTCTGGAGGACAAGAGTGCTGCACGTCCACTTCCATGAGGAATCTAAGGATTTGGAGATACTTACCTTTGGGAAATACTCACCTTTGGATATATGCACCTGTGGAAATACGTGAGAGACATTTGGAAGGACTTTTTGCTGGGTTGGCCACTAGCTGCAACGTGGACTACAGTAAGGCTGGGGAAAAAGTTATCTGAGCGAGTGAGAGTTATGACTTTGGATGTGGAAGAGACATCCCTGAACTGTTAACCCTTAAAGAGCCACAAGAGAACAGAATTTTGTTATATTTTCGTTAATTTCCCAAGACCTATAATAAAATCCTTGTTTTGTTTGAACCTTGTCTCCTTGCACTACTTGAGCAATCCCGCTGAAAGCTGTGTAGCCTCTCGTGACGTCACAGATGGTGGAGAATACGGGCACGCTCAAGCGTTAATAGTGCATGTCAGAGGAGGATACCGAAGGTTTGATCACCCAGTTTTCCAAGTTGGCCGTAGGCTCCCCGCCGACTGAAATGGAGGACATATTGAAAGCCCTTGTTGCTGGCCAGCAAGCCCAGATGCAAGCAAATGTGGCTCTCTTGGAGGAGCAAAAGAAAGCCAACCTTCTGAAGGCAGAGGAATTGCAGTTGCAGAGACAGAGGGTGGTCCAAAATACCCGCCCAATAAAGGCAAGTGACTTTATATCTAAGATGGGAGCTACCGATGACATTGAGGCATACCTGCATGCATTTGAGGCCACGGCCACTAGGGAAGCCTGGCCCAAGCAACAGTGGGTTGGTCTGTTAGCCCCCTTTCTAACCGGGGAATCGCTGAATGCTGTCCGGGACCTGGGCCCTGACCAGGTTACTGACTATGATGCCCTGAAGTCTGAGATCCTCAGCAGATATGGACTCACAAAGTTTGGTATGGCCCAGCGCTTTCACAGCTGGACCTTCCAACCAGACCAACCTCCTCGGGCGCAGATGCATGAACTTGTCCGAATCGCAAGGAAATGGCTGGATCCGCAGAGGAATACAGCAGCGGCGGTGGTGGAGGCCGTTGTGGTGGATCGTTACCTACGCGCCCTGCCTTATGAGGCAAAACGGTTCATCAGTCAACAGGCCTTGACCACGGCTGATCTGACCGTGGAAGCTGTGGAAAAGTACCAGGCCACAGCGGAGATGCTGAATGCTTCGAAAAGACCCCAGGAGTGCGGCCCCACCACAAATGGGAAGAACCCGTCCAAAGGACCCCAAGGTCTCGAACCCAGCCACGTCAGGACTTATCCCGGCTCCAGGGGGAGCCAGAAACCAGGCGGGTCCAAGAAGAGTACACCAGGAGGGGGAAACTCGACAGTGTTACCGGTGTGGTGAGATGGGACATATCTCCTGGCAGTGTGGGAAACCAGCCGATGAACCTATGCCCACTGCGGAGTCCTCCAGCTCAGCACCCACACACCGTTTTGCCTCGCTCTTGGGAGTCGTAGATGGCGGCCCAGATCGACCCCCCACCTGCCCGGTAACTGTGAATCACCATGATGTGGAGGCCTTACTGGATTCTGGTAGCCGGGCCACCCTGGTGCGTAAGGATTTGGTGGGCCCAACGTGTCTGACCCCGGGGAAAGTCCTCCCAGTTTCCTGTGTCCATGGGGACACCAGAGAATACCCCATTACTGAACTTACAATGACCAGCACACGGGGAACCATACACACGACGGCGGGGGTGGTTGATTCCCTCCCCGTCCCTGTCCCTAATTGGACGAGACTGCCCAGCCTTTACCCACTCTGGAGAGAGTCTCAGGAGAGGATAACCCGAGTACCTCGGAAACGGAGAGGCAAGACTCATCCTGGGAAGGCTCCGGTGCAATCCTCCGAGTTACTCACTCCCGCCCGGGCTCTGATAGGGATGGCAGGTGCCCAGACCGACACAGAGACGGAGCTACAGAATCTGGACAAAGAACTGTCTGGTCTGAAGGGGACCGCTGAGAGGGTATCGTTTGTTAAAGCAACAGTTAGACATGAAGACAGAAGAGTTAGATATCCTCCAGGCTAAACTCCAACAGAGCTCCTTCCATAAGCAACAGGAGGAGCTGGAGAGGCTGCGCAGGACCATCGAGGAGTGTGAGGAGACCCTGCGCAGTAGTAAGGAGGTCCAGAAGAAGGCAGAGGAGAAGTACAAGGTGTTGGAGAACAAGATGAAGAATGCGGAGGCAGAGAGAGAGAAGGAACTGAAAGCTGCTCAACAGAAGCTAAACTCTGCTAAAACCAAGGCTGATGCGTTCAGTAAGAAACTCAAGGAGAGACAACAGGAGGCTGAGTCCCGGGTCCTAGAGGTGGAGGAGTTGAAGAGAGAGCAGGCTGGCAAGCACCACGGCAATGCGGACGCCCTCTCCCGGCGTGATGCCTTCTTCGCTGCCTTTACCCGACGAGGACGTCGGTCCCGAGGAGGGGGATGTGTGATGTCACGAGAGGCTGTGTCCTGGAGGGACGTTACATCCCCCTGAGGTGGCTGCAAACCCAGACAGCTATGGCTCCATCTGCTGGTATGGTCGGGAACTCCACCCCTCTATGGCCAATCTTCCCACGCAGCTGAAACAAATGAGGAGCTGATGAGCTGAAGGGTTGGGAAGGGGAAGAGACACAGTCTCCAACCTGGGCTCTCTGGAGGACAAGAGTGCTGCACGTCCACTTCCATGAGGAATCTAAGGATTTGGAGATACTTACCTTTGGGAAATACTCACCTTTGGATATATGCACCTGTGGAAATACGTGAGAGACATTTGGAAGGACTTTTTGCTGGGTTGGCCACTAGCTGCAACGTGGACTACAGTAAGGCTGGGGAAAAGTTATCTGAGCGAGTGAGAGTTATGACTTTGGATGTGGAAGAGACATCCCTGAACTGTTAACCCTTAAAGAGCCACAAGAGAACAGAATTTTGTTATATTTTCGTTAATTTCCCAAGACCTATAATAAAATCCTTGTTTTGTTTGAACCTTGTCTCCTTGCACTACTTGAGCAATCCCGCTGAAAGCTGTGTAGCCTCTCGTGACGTCACAAGCGTTTAACACAAAATCCGGGGAGGGGCCAGCTTAGTATAAGACTGTATCATCTGCATATAAATGGATGAGAGAGCTTCCTACTGCCTGAGAAGAGCGTGGGGCCTAGGATCGAGCCTTGGGGTACTCCCTTGGTGACAGGCAGTGGCTGAGACAGCAGATGTTCTGACTTTATACACTGCACTCTTTGAGAGAGGTAGTTAGCAAACCAGTCCAAAGACCCCTCAGAGACACCAATACTCCTTAGCCGACCCACAAGAATGGAATGGTCTACCATATCAAAAGCTTAGAAATTGGCCTATAACAGTTAGGATCAGCTTGATCTCCCCCTTTAAATAAAGGACGCACCATGGCTGCCTTCCAAACAATGGGAACCTCCCCAGAGAGGAGAGACAGGTTAAAAAGGTCAGAGACAGGCTTGGTGATGATAGGGGCAGCTATTTTCTTTCATTTTTTTACAGTTACATATGGGGTAAAAGTCAAAAAATACAACAGAAAATATATATACAGTGTGTGCAAATGTAGCAAGTTATGGAGGTAAGGCAATAAATAGGCTATAGTGCAAAATAATTACAATTAGTATTAACACTGGAATGCTAGATGTGCAAGAGATTATGTGCAAATAGAGATACTGGGGTGCAAAAGAGCAAAATAAATAACAATATAGGGATGAGGTAGTTGGGTGGGCTAATTTCAGATGGGCTGTGTACAGGTGCAGTGATCGGTAAGGTGCTCTGACAACTGATGCTTAAAGTTAGTGAGGGAGATAAGAGTCTCCAGCTTCAGAGATTTTTGCAATTCGTTCCAGTCATTGGCAGCAGAGAACTGGAAGGAATGGCGGCCAAAGGAGGTGTTGGCTTTGGGGATGACCAGTGAGATATACCTGCTGGAGCGCAGACTACGGGTGGGTGCTGCTATGGTGACCAATGAGCTAAGATAAGGCAGGGATTTGCCTAGCAGTGATTTATAGATGGCCTGGAGCCAGTGGGTTTGACGACGAACATGTAGTGAGGACCAGCCAACAAGAGCGTACAGGGTAGTGTATGGGGCTTTGGAGACAAAACGGATGGCACTGTGATAGACTACATCCAATTTGCTGAGTAGAGTGTTGGAGGCTATTTTGTAAATGACATCGCCGAAGTCAAGGATCGGTAGGATAGTCAGTTTTACGAGGGCATGTTTGGCAGCATGAGTGAAGGAGGCTTTGTTGCGAAATAGGAAACCGAGTCTAGATTTAACTTTGGATTGGAGATTCTTAATGTGAGTCTGGAAGGAGAGTTTACAGTCTAACCAGACACCTAGGTATTTGTAGTTGTCCACATACTCTAGGTCAGACCCGTCAGAGTAGTGATTCTAGTCGGGTGGGCGGGTGCCAGCAGCGTTCGATTGAAGAGCATGCATTTAGTTTTACTAGTGTTTAAGAGCAGTTGGAGGCTACTAAAGGAGTGTTGTATGGCATTGAAGCTCGTTTGGAGGTTTGTTAACACAGTGTCCAATGAAGGGCCAGATGTATACAAAATGGTGTCGTCTGCGTAGAGGTGGATCTGAGAGCCACCAGCAGCAAGAGCGACATCATTGATATACACGGAGAAAAGAGTCGGCCCGAGAATTGAACCCTGTGGCACCCCCATAGAGACTGCCATAGGTCCAGACAACCTTAAAGAAGAAAGGGTCTAAACCATCTGACCCAGATGTTTTTTGGGGTCAAGTTTAAGGAGCTCCTTTAGCACCTCAGACTCAGTGACCACCTGCAGGGAGAAACTTTGTAGCGGGGCAGGGGAAAAAGAGGGAGGAGCATCGGGGCTTGTCACATTAGAACGACTAGGAGATGAGGAAATGTTGGATGGGCAAGGAGGCATGGCTGAGTCAAATAGGAATCCTGACTTAATGAAGTGGTGATTTAAAGAGCTCAGCCATGTGCTCCTTGTCAGTAACAACCACATCATCAACATTAAGGGACATGGGCAGCTGTGAGGAGGAGGGTTTATTCTCCAGGTCTTTAACCGTTTTCCAGAACTTCTTGGGGTTAGACCCACAGAGAGAGAACTGCTCCTTAAAGTAACTAACTTTGGCCTTCCGGATAGCCTGAGTGCTCTTATTTCTCATCTGCCTGAACATACACACCATCTCATTATTTGTTGCATTATTGCAGTTTTACTAAGACGACTACATTTGCGTTCTAGAGGACTGACATGAGCATTGACTCTTATGACTAAAGCCTGGATGTTTTTCTTGTAGGCGTGAATATATTTCAACGTTATGTCTGCACGATAATATGCTACCCTGATAACTCGTGTTTGGCTGCCAAATGTACAGGTCTCCCCATAATATTTACATTGATGAAGTGTGATCATAATCATTATTTTAGCGATCCATCCATGGTAGACGTCCTTCCTAATAACAATGCCCCACATCCTGCTGATTTGAGCTACTGAACCGTATTTGCACTTAACTGTGTTTATGGATGAGAAAGGGAACTTGCCATTTCCAAGAAGTTTAGCGGGGATGCTGCTTTGCGATCTATTGCCTAGGACAGGGCTCTCCAACCCTGTTTGTGGAGACTACTATCCTGTACATTTTCACTCCAACTCTAATCTAGCGCATCTGATTCAATAATTAGCTGGTTGATGAGCTGAATCAGGTTAGTTACAACTGGGGTTGGAGCAGAAACATATAGGAAGGTTGGTAGCTCTCCAGGAACAGGGTTGGAGAGCCCTGACCTAGGACATCGACAGCCAGGGTTTCATTAAATAAGCTATAGGCAATACTTTTTATTGCATATTTAGGCCAAATTCAACTGATTCATTTGCCGATGTTCAACTTCAATTCACTGGCTGTCACATCCTGATCTGTTTAACCTGTCTTGTGATTGTCTCCAACCCCCACCAGGTGTCTCCCCCACCAGGTGTCTCCCCCACCAGGTGTCTCCCCCACCAGGTGTCTCCAACCCCCACCAGGTGTCTCCCCCACCAGGTGTCTCCAACCCCCACCAGGTGTCTCCTTGTGTTTTATACCTGTGTTTTTTGTTTGTCTGTTTCCATTCGTCTTGTCTCGTCATGGCCTACCAGCGTGTTCCCTGTGCTCTAGTTTTGCTTTTTCTAGTTTTCCCAGTTCTGACCTTTCTGCCTGTCCTGAACCTGATCCTGCCTACCGTCCTGTACCTACCTGATTCTGATTTGGATTATGACTCTTTGCCTGCCTTGACCTACTGATTGCCTGCCCCTTGAACTGTAATAAACTCTGAGACTGGTACTATCCGCCTCCTGTGTCTGCATCTGGGTCTTAGCCTGAGCCGTGATACTGCCGCTATGAAGAATAGTTTAGCCATACTCATTGATAGCCTAATATATACAGTACCAGTCAAAAGTTTGGACACACCTACTCATTCAAGGGTTTTTCTTTATTTTTACTATTTTTTACATTGTAGAATAATAGTGAAGACATCAAAACTATGAAATAACACCTATGGAATCATGTAGTAACCAAAAAAGTGTTAAACAAATCAAAATATATCTCTTCCTCTCTGCCCCGGTCCTCTCTTCCTCTCTGCCCCGGTCCTCTCTTCCTCTCTGCCCCGGTCCTCTCTTCCTCTCTGCCCAGGTCCTCTCTTCCTCTCTGCCCAGGTCCTCTCTTCCTCTCTGCCCAGGTCCTCTCTTCCTCTCTGCCCAGGTCGTTGATAGCTCAGCCTAGTCGTTGATAGCTCAGCCTAGTCGTTGATAGCTCAGCCTAGTCATTGATAGCTCAGCCTAGTCGTTGATAGCTCAGCCTAGTCATTGATAGCTCAGCCTAGTCGTTGATAGCTCAGCCTAGTCGTTGATAGCTCAGCCTAGTTGTTGATAGCTCAGCCTAGTCGTTGATAGCTCAGCCTAGTCGTTGATAGCTCAGCCTAGTCGTTGATAGCTCAGCCTAGTCATTGATAGCTCAGCCTAGTCGTTGATAGCTCAGCCTAGTCATTGATAGCTCAGCCTAGTCGTTGATAGCTCAGCCTAGTCGTTGATAGCTCAGCCTAGTCATTGATAGCCCCTACTTTACTGAACTTGCGCAAGACATTGCAAGCCAAGAAACTGCGAACTACAGCATTGCGATAGCCTATAGCCTACATCTTTTGATTACCGATGCACGGTTTCTGACTGTCTGCCTGGAGGACGACATGTCTACCTATGCCTGGCTGTGCTCCTCCCATCTCTTTCTCGCCTTTGCTAGCTCGCTCTTTCTTTGCTGTGAAAGATGCAAGTTTGTGTTCTCAAAGTAGACTACGAAAAAAAGTTTCCTCCGTTGCAAAAATACAGAATCTTAGGAGTCGAGAAGCTTGACACCCAGAAATAGGAGTCGACGGGCAAGGAGTCGAGGAGTCTATTATTTTGGAGTCGACTCCCAACCACTACTTGCAGCTTGAGCTTGCCTAACGCCTGACTTTCCAACGGTCATTGTGTGAGTCAGTCAGTTGGTTAAACAGTCGAGGCCAGCCGGAGAAGATACCAAAAAGTTCAAAATAGGTAATTGTAGCTATTATATTTGTAGTTGTGTATTTTGTCACTGTAGCTAATTAGTTTGTGAAATTGTAGTTAGCTTCTGGACTGGTCATGGTTGTTGTCAAAGTTTCTCCGTTAATGTCAGCTAACGGTAATGTTAGCTAGCTAGCTATCTTAACTAACTGTTACAGCAGAGGTAGCTAGCTAGCTAAGTCAATACGTTTAGGGTCTAACCGATGTGATATTAGGTAGCTAATTGAGCTAACTAGTGTTTTTGTTTGTAAAACATCGATAGTCTAGCTAAGAAGAGGCAAGAAACACCCGGTTAACATTTAAGTGATAGTGCCCGAGAAGCCGGTGTTGTTTGTCAAGGAACGGCAAACCGTGCCAAATATATCCTCCAAACACCGGCCTCGAGGGCATTATCACTTTTACACAACGGGTTACCAACATATTTAAATAATGATTGACATATATTCATTAACTTTATTTTGATTAATTTATTCATACTATTTCATCCTTCCACAAGATATAGTCCCGACACAAATCTAGGGTTGCTACCCAAGCCGGCTGGTCGTTCATTCTATCGGTTCGGTCTCCAGAGACGCGACCCAGTCATTCAGTCTTTTTGTTCTGTATCTATGGACGCGACCCAGTCGTTCGTTCTAAATGTTCCATTGCCATAACTAAATGTTAGTCGAAAAGAAATGTGAGATAATGTCCAGATGCTTTTAATAGTGGAGATCAAGTTTTATAAATTGCCTGGCTGGGCTAATGAGACAGTGGATTGCGCAGTGAGATGGAACAGAGTAAATAGGCATTTTAACGTCATAGATTTAGCCGGTCGTAACTTGTGGAATAGACACCGTCTGGAATGCGGATTTAACCAATCAGCATTCAGGATTAGAACCACTTGTTGTATAAAGCTAGCTAGCTAACATTCACAGTTAGCTATGTCCAGTGAGTCACAAAGGACTTGCGCGACCCCAACTGGCCTTGAGCGAAGATGGCAAAGAGCGCTCCAAGATTCAATAATGATGATAATAATGGTTTATTTCGTTTCATGTGTACTATGGCAGCTAAACGCTGAATTACAGTAACACATACAATATTTTTTTTCACATGGTCCCGGTGGTTCTGTGTAACGTTATCTAACTGAATTATTTGGATCTAGCTAGTGCTCGACCACAAAACAATAAATAGTTTTGCGAAACTATTCATGGTTGACCCTATACAGTCAATTGGTAAATCAGCTGCTGTCTTCCTTCATTGAAAAGCAAATCTATAAAAAAGAAAAAGTGTCATGTAAAACAACATTCTATAGGTTGAATGATTAGTGTTTCCAGCTGATCCCATTCCTCACCTGAACCCCATGTAAAGTGATGTGCTCGACAATGTCTTCTTGTTGTCTTCCTACCAGCAGACTGTCTCTCCACCCTCAGCCTCTCTGATGGACTGTCTCCACCTTCCACCATTGTGTGTCAAATACTCAAAATGTGAATCTGAAGGCTGGCACCCTGAGCCTGAACTGTTCTTCCCCATCAGAACCAAACATAGGCCTGTTTAACTGAAAACAAACACTGTGTAGCCTCAAAGATTTATATATAATGGATGGCCAGTCCTTCCATCCATAGCTCCTATATGTTTGTCATGACTCTCCTGACAGTGGATCAAAGGACCCATCAGCTAGGCAAATGTTTGAAGATAGCCAGACCCCCTCTCTCCCACAGAAGAGGGGAAGGGGGGCTGAGCCGGTCTTGACACCTTAACACTGGGTCCTAAATTTAAGCAGGAGAGAAACTTTCTCTCTCTGCCTTTCAGTATCCGCCAAAGGAATGCCTTTGTCTAGAGAGAGTGTGGCCCGCCTAAAAACTCTAACATCAAAAGATTGGACATTGGAACATTATTTCTGACATCCAAATGTTTGGAACGGTCATTGGGTATCTAATATATAATCATGTCATATCGTTTATTATTTTGTGATGTCATTAAGGATGGTATCAAGAAATAACTGTAACTCGGAAAGTGTACATATTCTACTTGTCAAGTTCACATCTAAATGTTGTATAAAATATATGATTAAGTATGAGAGTATTTTGGTTAAGATAGCAATGTGATTTTAGCCTTCTAATGAGATAATTGTTTTCTCATTAGAACTTAACCACGCCCAAGTGAGCACAGACATTGGGTCGGCGTGATGGAACGCCCCCTTTTTACCCGAGGACAAAAGCCTTGGTAACTAAATTTACATTTAGACCAGAAAACGTGAGAGTGGCGACTACACGTTTAGAATGGTAAGAACTTTGAATCAGAGAACAGAAAGCGTGGAGCTGTGGCTACACGGCTTAAAATGGTTAGACCAGAAAGACCAGCCGACGTGCAGCGGGAGCTGAACGTTACAAATGGTTGACACTCTAAGACCTGGAAACGTGAGACGTCTGAAATGGTGAGAAACTCAGAAACTCTCAACCTCTACACAAGAAGAAGGAACTCACTAGACCGTAGCGTTACCAGTCGGCAGCTGGCATGTAAAGTAGTCTAGAACTTTCACTAAAGACACGAGTTGGGAAGGACCATCCCATCTCAGACAACCGTTGGTACATCTGAAGTATCTATTCTAACGAACACTCCACTCGAAGACAAGCTGAGTCTCACCAAAGTGGGATAGGACACTCAAACCCTTTTTGAGAAAGTGGTTCAACAGAGAGACAACGATCAAGGACAGCTAATCGTAAATATGCATTGCATTTCTTATCCGAATGAGCGGTGGTTTCCAAATGTAACAACAATAAGTTGAATCTCTTTGTCTCTCCCTTTCACTCTCTTTCTATTGACCCCTCCTTCCCCTAACCAAGCAGTCATGCTGTTGTTAGTCCACTAGGGACCTGTTTTCATTGTATTACGTTAGTAATCAATAACCTATACCGTGTGTGTTTATGTATTCTGTGTTATTATTTAGTTAGTTAGTAAATAAATAATTAAGCCAATTTGTGTATTGCTGATTCATCAATAAGGTTAGGGTTCTTGCAGGTTCAAGGATTATGCGACGTTCAGAATGAGATTGATGAGTTAATGATTAGTTTCGTGACTGTTATCGATATATATCTATAATCTAAGAGTTTAATTCGGGAGATGGTAACTCGTTAAACAACTTCTTCCATGGTGCCCCAAAATCCCAATGAGTTAATTGTTACATGATTAATTTAATCGAGTGACAATTAAACATAGTTAGTTGATTCAATAAATAACAGTCATCAGATTAATGAAAGTCACGACATGTTTATGGTCAGTGCTACCTGGGATCCTTGTGGAAATACCTGTTTTTGTAGGGTTTTTCTCAGATCAGCCTTGGGAGGTTGAGCAACAAACAGAGCTGTCTATGTTGCCCAACACATTTAACCTCACCACGGTACTTAGTAGTAGTGGCACCTTTCCTAATAGTATAGGGTGAAAAGTTACAAATACCTCACTGTATGCAGCCCCTCAGATTATGTGGTTAATAGCATGGAGCATCCACCTGTAATACATCCCGATACCTAAGACAGGTTAGGCCCCCTACCCCAGGTTAGGCCCCCTACCCCAGGTTAGGCCCCCTACCCCAGGTTAGGCCCCCTACCCCAGGTTAGGCCCCCTACCCCAGGTTAGGCCCCCTACCCCAGGTTAGGCCCCCCTACCCCAGGTTAGGCCCCCCTACCCCAGGTTAGGCCCCCTACCCCAGGTTAGGCCCCCTACCCCAGGTTAGGCCCCCTACCCCAGGTTAGGCCCCCTACTCCAAGGCAGTAGTAATGAAAAGACAGTTCTGCTTTAAAATAATGAACATATATTGTCCGTTTTAGGCAACAACACAACAGGCACAATTTCACAGTTCACAGAACAGCCTACTGTAACCTATCTCACGTGCACGTGTAGCCTAGCTTGAAGACAACCAATGAAAACATAGCAATACAACCTAGCAGTCTTCAAGCATTTATATCAGATATCCCAATAACAAACAAACAAAGAATGACAGCTGTTACTGTGTTCATGGAGTCTGTATGAGGGCTGGCAGGGACTAAAATAATAAAAGTAGTCTGCAACGTTGTCACTGTAATATTCTTCTCCATTGAATGGCTAATTAGGCCTAAATGTTCATTATTAACATTATTAACAGTGTCCCTTCTTATCCATGCCCTACTATGTAATGTCAAACAACTGAAAAGTCCACAACTTTAGATGTCCTCTTCTTTCAGAACATAAACAGAAAGTTCAATTACTTCCAATTACTTCTTTTATAAATAAATCACTTGAACTCACGGCTCTCCTCTGGTGTCGGTAACAATCCTTTGATGTCCATGACTCCGTTGGGAGCTAGCTAGCTAGCTAGCTAGCATCACTCATGAACTCACGTTAATCCCCAAGGCGAAAAATACACTCATTTGGTGGTATGGAACAGTCCTCTTCCAGAACTAGCACATCCTCTTTCTCCAAAGATACTCGGTATTGGAACAGTCCTCTTCCAGAAGTAGCATGTCCTCTTTCTCCAAAGATACTCGGTATGGAACAATCCTCTACCAGAACTAGCACGTCCTCTTTCTCCAATGATACTCGGTATGGAACAATCCTCTGCCAGAACTAGCACGTCCTCTTTATCCAAAGATACTCGGTACGGAACAATCCTCTGCCAGAACTAGCTCGTCCTCTTTCTCCAATGATACTCGGTATGGAACAATCCTCTTCCAGAACTAGCACATCCTCTTTCTCCAATGATACTCCGTAAGTTACTTTCTGAATTCGGCTCCTCTCTAATCGTTATCGTTCTCTCTCTCCTACTTTTGCAAAACAGTTGCCTTTTGCACTCCCTCACGCCACTTCTCCCTCACGCCAACTCTCCCTCACGCCACCTCTCCCTCACGCCACCTCTCCCTCACGCCACCTCTCCCTCACGCCACCTCTCCTCACGCCACCTCTCCCCAGGACATATTTAGAGCTGTCTGTGAAGTCATCTGGCTCATAGTAATCTTGGAAAGTCACTGAACAGAACAGCAAAAGCCATATCCCTAGACTCCGCCACCCCTTACCCTCAACCATAACCCTTACCCTAACCTTACACATAACCAAATCCCTTACCTAACCTTAACCATTTTAAATGTTAACTTCAATGGGGTAGGGACGTCCAAAGGATTCTGAATAGCACGGACCATATGTTTATCATCTGACAGCTGTATCCATGAATTGTCACAGATTCTGCCGAGGCTGCTCCTCCTCCTTGTTCGGGCAGGCTTCGGTGTTCGTCGTCCCCGGAGTACTAGCTGCCACCGTTGAATGTTTCTATGTTTGATTGCTTTTGTCTGTCTATTGCACCTGTGTCCGTTTGTGTCTGATTATGTGTTCTATAAGTTGCCTGTTTTGTATTGGTTAGGTTGTGTGTTGTTTTTCGCATGTCAGTTAGTGCTGCGTGTTTGCTCTGTTTGTTGTTTTGGAGTTTACGCACAGTTTGCGTAATCGCTCGCCTCTGTGTGTTTTTGAGGCCGTTTATTGTATTTTGCCTAGTGGCCTACTAGTAAACTTTGTTGGACTAAGCTTCGGTGTCCTGCGCCTGACTTCCACACCACACTTACATCAGCCCTTGACAGAACAACACACCATTATGGAGTCAGCAGGAGCAGCGGCGGCACCCAAGTCGCTGGAGGATCAGATCAGCGACCAAGACACCATGATCCGGCAACTTGGGGCCGCCATGAACGAGGTGTCCAACACTCTACGCCGGTTGGTTACGGAAGAGGTGCCCACGCCTTCGCACACCCTACCATCACCATCGGCCAGTCCTCCTCTCCCAGCACCGGGAACCCAGTGGCATTCGGCTCTCGCTCCCGAGGGCATATGATGGTTCTGCAGCCGGGTGTCAGGGGTTCCTCCTGCAGGTGGAACTATACCTGGCCACCATACACCCGGTGCCCTCGGGATACGAGAGCGTCTCCGCCTCATCTCCTGTCTATGCGGCAAGGGCGTTGGAGTGGGCCAACGCCGAATGGAGGGGGAATAGACGCCGCTACCATCACCTACGCGGAGTTCTCCCGCCGCTTCAGGGCTGTGTTCGATCATCCACCTGAGGGGAAAGCGGCGGGGGAGCCGTCTGTTCCACCTCCGACAGGGGAAGAGGAGTGCACAGGAGTTCGCCCTGGGAGTTCCGGACTCTAGCGGCGGATGCGGGGTGGAAATGAGAGGGCCCTCATCGACCATTACCGGTGTAGCCTACGAGAGGACGTTCGTCGTGAGCTGGCCTGCAGGGACACCAACCTATCCTTCGACCAGTTGGTGGACATTTCCATCCGTCTCGACACCCTGCTGGCTACCCGTGGACGTCCCGAGCGGGGGTCGTCCATTCCACCCTCCAGCACCTCCGAGCCGATTCCCATGGAGCTCGGGGGTGCTGGCGCTAGGGAGAGGAGGAGAGAGAACCCGAGGGGGGCCGGCCCCCTGCACCAACTGTGGCCGTGGAGGACACACTGCGGCTAGGTGCTGGGGAGGGTCTCCTGGGAGAGGGGACAACAGGTCACGCACCGGGAGTCATTTCAGGTGAGTAGGCGCCCACACCCAGAGCTCTCTGTTGGTCACATGAGTATACCTGTGAGATTTCCACAGGTGGCACCTCATTCCCAGCATAAGGCGCTAGTAGATTCAGGCGCAGCTGGGAATTTTGTTGATCGTGAATTTTGTTATAGGCTAGGAATTCCCCTTCGGCCGGTAGAAGCCCCTTTCCCTGTTCATGCCCTAGACAGCCGGCCGCTGGGGTCGGGGGTTGATCAGAGAAGTCACAGCACCACTTAAGATGACGACGCATGGGGGATCATGAGGAGATCATTCAGTTTTATCTGATCGACTCTCCTGCGTATCCCGTGGTGCTGGGGCTTCCCTGGTTAAGCGCCCATGATCCTACCATTGCGTGGCAACAGAGGGCTCTTATGGAGTGGTCTGCCCAGTGTGTAGGGAAATGTCTAGGTGTTTCCTTAGGGGGCGACCTCGGTGGAGAGTCCGAACCAAGTGCCCCACGCATTCCCCCTGAATATGAGGATTTAGCAATTGTGTTCAGCAAAACTAGGGCAACACGGCTACCACCTCATAGACAGGGGGATTGTGCGATAGATCTCCAAACAGGAGCGGCACTTCCGCGGAGCCGTGTGTATCCCCTGTCTCAAGAAGAGACAGCTGCTATGGAGACTTACATAGCCGAGTCCTTGGCACAGGGATACATCCGGTCCTCCACTTCCCCGGTTTCCTCGAGTTTCTTCTTTGTGAAGAAGAAGGATGGGGGTTTGCACCCGTGTATTGATTACCGTAGTCTCAATCAGATCATGGTTAGGTACAGTTACCCTCTTCCTCTGATTGCGACTATGACGGAGTCATTACGCGGAGCGCGGTTCTTCACAAAGTTGGATCTCAGGAGCGCGTACAATCTGGTGCGCATTAGGGAGGGGGATGAATGGAAAACAGCATTTAGCACCACCTCGGGTCATTACGAGTATCTCGTCATGCCATACGGGTTAATGAATGCTCCTTCAGTCTTCCAATCCTTTGTTGACGAGATTTTCCGGGACATGCATGGGCAGGGTGTGGTAGTATACATTGACGACATCCTAGTGTACTCTTCTACCCGAGCCGAGCATGTAGCCCTGGTGCGCCGAGTATTGAGGAGGCTGTTGGAGCATGACTTGTATGTTAAGGCAGAGAAATGCCTGTTTTTCCAGGAGTCCATCTCCTTTTTGGGTTATCGATTGTCCGTGTCTGGTGTGAAGATAGAGGTTGACCGTGTGTCGGCCGTGCGTAATTGGCAGACCCTAACCACTGTAAAAGAGGTGCAGCAGTTTTTGGGTTTTGCTAATTACTACCGGAGGTTTATCCGGGGCTTTGGACAGGTGGCAGCTCCCATTATGTCCCTGCTAAAGGGGGGTCCGGTGCGTTTGCAGTGGTCAGCTGAAGCGGACAGGGCATTTGTTAGACTGAAGAACCTGTTCACTTCGGCTCCGGTGCTGGCGCATCCGGACCCCGCTTTACCATTTCAAGTTGAGGTGGACGCATCCGAGGCCGGTATTGGGGCAATCCTGTCGCAACGGTCCGGCACGCCACCCAAGCTCCGCCTCTGTGCGTTCTACTCCAAGAAGCTCAGCTCGGCGGAGCGTAATTATGACGTAGGGGACAGGGAGCTGTTGGCTGTAGTCCAGGCCCTAAAGGTGTGGAGGCATTGGCTTGAGGGGGCTCAACACCCTTTCCCTCATTCTGACTGACCACCGTAACCTGGAGTACATCCGGGCAGCTAGGAGATTGAACCCTCGTCAGGCTAGGTGGAACATGTTCCTGACCCGGTTTGTTTTTAAGATCACATACATCCCAGGGTCCCAGAACGGTAAGGCAGACGCCCTGTCCCGGCAGTATGACACAGAGGAGAGGTCCATCGAGCCTACTCCCCATACTGCCGGAGTCTTGTCTGGTGGCTCCGGTGGTGTGGGAGGTCGATGCGGAGATCGAGCGGGCACTGCGTACCGACCCTACTCCCCCGAGTGTCATGTGGGGCAGACGACGTTCCGCTCGAGGTTCGTGACCGCCTTATTTATTGGGCTCATACATCACCCTCCTCTGGACATCCAGGTATTGGCCGGACAGTGCACTGCCTTAGCGTGAAATACTGGTGGCCAACGTTAGCTAGGGATGTGAGGGTTTATGTCTCCTCCTGCTCGGTGTGCACCCAGTGTAAGGCGCCTAGACATTTGCCCAGGGGAAAGTTACATCCCCTGCCCGTTCCTAACGACCATGGTCCCACCTCTCGGTGGATTTTGTGACCGACCTTCCCCCCTCCCAGGGGAATACCACCATTTTGGTCGTTGTGGATCGGTTTCCAAGGCCTGTCGTCTCCTCCCAATGCCGGGTCTCCCTACTGCCCTACAGACCGCTGAGGCCCTATTTACCCACGTGTTCCGGCACTATGGGGTCCCCGAGGATATTGTGTCTGACCGAGGTCCCCAGTTCACCTCCAGAGTCTGGGGGCGTTCATGGAACGCTTGGGGGGTCTCGGTGAGCCTTACCTCGGGGTACCACCCAGAGAGCAATGGGCAGGTTGAACGAGTCAACCAGGATGTGGGTAGGTTTCTGAGGTCCTATTGCCAGGGCCGGCCGGAGGAGTGGTCTAGGTATATTCCCTGGGCAGAGATGGCCCAGAACTCTCTCCGCCACTCTCTCCGCCACTTAACACCTTTCCAGTGTGTTTTAGGGTATCAGCCGGTCCTGGCACCATGGCACGAGAGCCAGATCGAGGCCCCTGCGGTGGATGAGTGGATTCGGCGCTCGGAGGAGACGTGGGAAGCTGCACATGTCCATCTGCAGCGGGCCATCAGTCGACAAAAGGCGAGCGCCCGATCGCCACCGCAGTGAGGGACCGGTATACGCACCGGGAGATCGAGGTCTGGCTCTCGACTCGAAACCTGTCCCTCCGCCTGCCCTGCCGGGAAGCTGGGTTGGCGGTTTGTGGGGACCCCTTTAAAGTCCTGAGAAGATTGAACGAGGTGTGTTACAGGTTACAACTGCCTATTGATTACAAGAATATTAACCCTCGTTCCATGTGTCTCTTCTCAGGCCGGTGGTAGCTGGCCCACTCCGAAGAGGATGAGATAGGAGAGACCCCTCCGCCCCCATTGGACATCGAGGGGGCCCCCGCGCACAGGGTCCGGACCATCTTGGACTCGAGGCGCCGGATGAGTGGTCTCCAGTATCTCGTGGAGTGGGAGGGGTACGGTCCGGAGGAACGGTGCTGGGTGCCTAGGAGGGACATCCTAGATCCATCCCCTCCTGACTGAGTTCCACCGTGGGCATCCCACGCGCCCGGGTCCGCGTCCTCCTGGCCGTCCCCCGAGGCCGGGGTCGGCGCACGGCTGGAGCCGCGCGTCAAGGGGGGTACTGTCACGGATTCTGCCGAGGCTGCTCCTCCTCCTTGTTCGGGCAGGCTTCGGCGTTCGTCGTCCCCGGAGTACTAGCTGCCACCGTTGAATGTTTCTATGTTTGATTGCTTTTGTCTGTCTATTGCACCTGTGTCCGTTTGTGTCTGATTATGTGTTCTATAAGTTGCCTGTTTTGTATTGGTTAGGTTGTGTGTTGTTTTCGCATGTCAGTTAGTGCTGCGTGTTTGCTCTGTTTGTTGTTTTTGGTGTTTACGCACAGTTTGCGTAATCGCTCGCCTCTGTGTGTTTTTGAGGCCGTTTATTGTATTTTGCCTAGTGGCCTACTAGTAAACTTTGTTGGACTAAAGCTTCGGTGTCCTGCGCCTGACTTCCACACCACACTTACATCGGCCCTTGACACATTCATGTGGGGGTGGTCAGACACGGATATTTGTATTGTAACCAAACTTGGTACACATGTTCCAAACCCTGTCAAGACTCAACATATGCAACCACATTCAGATTGACCACACGGTGGCGCTACAACAGGAACACATCTACAGTGCATTGGGAAAGTATTCAGACCCCTTCACTTTTTCCACATTTTGTTATGTTACAGCCTTATTCTAAAATGGATTAAATAAAGCAAATGTCCTCCACCTACAGACAATACCCCATAATGACAAAGCAAAAACATGTTTTTTAGACATTTTTGCAAAAGTATTACAAATAAAAAACAGAAATACCTTATTTACATAAGTATTCAGACCTTTTGCTATGAGACTCAAAATTGAGCTCAGGTGCATCCTGTTTCCATAGATCATCCTTGAGACGTTTCTACAACTTGATTGGAGTCCACCTGTGGTAAATTCAATTGATTGGACATGATTTGGACAGGCACACACCTGTCTATATAAGGTCCCACAGTTGACAGTGCATGTCAGCGCAAAAACCAAGCCATGAAGTCAAAGGAATTGTCCGTAGAGCTCTGAGAGAGGATTGTGTTGAGGCACAGATCTGGGGAAGGGAACCAAAAAATTTCTGCAGCATTGTAGGTCCCCATGAACACAGTGTCCTCCATCATTCTTAAATGGAAGAAGTTAGGAACTACCAAGACTCTTCCTAGAGCTGGCCGCCCGGCAAAACTGAGCAATCGGGGGAGAAGGGCCTTGGTCAGGGAGGTGACCAAGAACCAGATGGTCACTCTGACAGATCTCCAGAGTTCCTCTGTGGAGATGGGAGAACCTTCCAGAAGGACAACCATCTCTTCAGCACTCCACCAATCAGGCATTTATGGTAGAGTGGCCAGACAGAAGCCACTCCTCAGTAAAAGGCACATGACAGCCCGCTTGGAGTTTGCCAAAAGGCACCTAAAGGACTCTAAGACCATGAGAAACAAGATTCTCTGGTCTGATGAAACCAAGATTGAACTAATTGGCCTGAATGCCAAGCGTCACGTCTGGAGGAAACCTGGCACCATCCCTACAGTGAAGCATGGTGGTGGCAGCATCATGCTGTGGGGATGTTTTTCAGCAGCAGGGACTGGGAGACTAGTCAGGATCGAGGGAAAGATGAATGGAGCAAAGTATAGAGAGATCCATCGTAGGGATGGTATTGGCCACTAACTTTAAGCATCAGTTGTCAGAGCAGCTTACCGATCACTGCACCTGTACACAGCCCATCTGTAATTAGCCCACCCAACTACCTCATCCCCATATTGTTATTTATTTTACTCATTTGCACCCCAGTATCTCTATTTGCACATCTTCTTCTGCACATCTATCACTCCAGTGTTAATACTAATTGTAATTATTTTGCACTATGGCCTATTTATTGCCTTACCTCCATAACTTACTACATTTGCACACACTGTATATAGATTATCTACTGTGTTATTGACTGTATGTTTTGTTTATCCCATGTGTAACTCTGTGTTGTTGTTTTTTTTAATCGCACTGCTTTGCTTTATCTTGGCCAGGTCGCAGTTGTAAATAAGAACTTGTTCTCAACTGGCTTACCTGGTTAAATAAAGGTGAAATAAAAAATAAATAAATAAATCCTTGATGAAAACCTGCTCCAGAGTGCTCAGGACCTCAGACTGGGGCTAAGGTTCACCTTCCAACAGGACAACAACTCTAAGTACACAGCCAAGACAACGCAGGAGTGGCTTCAGGACAAGTCTCTGAATGTCCTTGCGTGGCCCAGCCAGAGACTGTACTTGAACCCGATCTAACATCTCTAGAGAGACCTGAAAATAGCTGTGCAGAGCTTGAGAGGATCTGCAGAGAAGAATGGAAGAAACTCCCCAAATACAGGTGTGCCAAGCTTGTAGCATCATACCCAAGAAGACTCAAGGCTGTAATCGCTGCCAAAGGTGCTTCAACAAAGTACTGAGTAAAGGGTCTGAATACTTATGTAAATGGGATATTTCCGTTTTTTTATTTTTTATACATTTGCACAATTTTTTGTTGTTGTGTAGATTGATGAGGGAATAAAAAAAAAAATCTATTTTAGAATAAGGCTGTAATGTAACAAAATGTGGAAAAAGTGAAGGGGTCTGAATACTTCCCACATGCCCTTTATATCTCCTGATATGTTTGACCCAGTGTTGAAATGGAAAACCTCGGTGGTTGTTGTGTTCATGTGCTACCTATTGGAGGTCTGGGTTGTGATTCCAATCTGACTAATTGTTGTAACTACTTATTTTGCTTTTTTGTTCTGTTATTCAAAGGTGCTGGCAGGAGAAACACTTTCACATCCAAAACTACAGATGGAGAGACGGAGAAGTTCGTCATAAGGTGGCTGCAGCTTGTACCAGACAGAGACAGAGGCTGAAAGGAGAGGACCGATCACAGCAAGGAAAGAGCGGATAGACCCAGAGAGACATACTGTACATACATTTACATACACATACGTATATGTAAGGGATTAACACTGACGCTTTGTACATTATCTGGAAATAATGGACGACTTGGTACTGCCTGAGTTTATTAGTTCCAGATAATGTACAGAGCAGAGGGGTTTATCACAGTTATACCACCGTTGCCAAAGAAAACAATCACACATTTACCGGTAAAAATTACATGCTTTCATTGAGATTTTAATTTTGATAAGTAAATTCATACTATTTAATCCTTCCTCTAAACCTGGTTGTCAGTTCTATCGGTTAGGGAGCTACCCTCAAGAAAGCGTATTACCAAACTTCACCTACTACAATCAAAAACACGTTGTAATATAGTAACTGCATATTAATTACATGAGTAAATAAAATGCGTTTCACTTTACATTAAGTTGCTTGTTCCTGTGTAGAAACATTGTAGTAACGATACTTTTCTTTATAACAATGTTGGTAGAGCATGGCGCTTGCAACGCCAGGGTTGTGGGTTCGTTTCCCACGGGGGGCCAGTATGAAAATGTATGCACTCACTAACTGTAAGTGGCTCTGGATAAGAGCGTCTGCTAAATGACTAAAATGTCAAATGTAAATGTAGAGAAGCAGACTTGTTGTTCAATATATTTGTTTGATTGCAATGCAGGCTGGCAACGTTCTTATCCCTTGCTTGCTAGCTAGCCAACTATGGCTAACACAGTCGCGTCAACAGATAGAATAATATCAAAGTAGCTGCATTTGCATTTGTTTAAGCTGTTTTCTAGTTAAATTTATTTGGATTCATCCATGCTACTGTACATATGTAGTGCCTGTTGAGGGATGACACCCACACAAAGTCAATTTCATCTATTTAAATAAAAGTTCTAAAATGAGAATGTATTTTTCCTGATTTTGTTTTTCATAGTTCGGTTGATAGCTGCAATATGTTACTACCCACATTTAATGTAATGGTCCTCTGTAGCTCAATTGGTAGAGCATGGCACTTGTAACGCCAGGGTAGTGGGTTCGATCCCCGGGACCACCCATACGTAAAAATGTATGCACACATGACTGTAAGTCGCTTTGGATAAAAGCGTCTGCTAAATGGCATATTATTATTATTATTACTACTTACATTTAGTAGTGGGGGTAGAATCTAGTGGATTTAGGCCATTGCTGGGCCAATTCTGGCCCTAAAATGGCAGCTTTGGCTCCGTTCAGACTGCCAGATCGGGCCTAGTTTGTACCATCATTCATTTCGGACTCGGGCCAGACATTTGTGCTACCTGGGGAAGCTCTTGAACAAATGGTGCTTTCAAGACAACTGGGAACTCAGAAAAAACCTGAGGTCAAATCATAATCTTCAGGTCGGAAAGTCGGAGCGCTAGAAAGGTGCCAGAGTTTCCGACTTGGAACTCCGAGTTGGATGACCGTTCAAAACAATTTTTCCCAGTCGGAGATGGGTTTTTTTCTCCCAGAGTTCCAAGTTGTCTTGAAGGCATGGAAGTCTGAGATTTCCGAGTTCCCAGTTGTTTGGAACGCTGCAAAAACATAGAAATAAGAATGAATAGAAAGGGTGTCTCCATTCAAGTCAGTGATGGCATAATGGGTGGACTGGCAGCCATTTTGAGCGTACCCATGCCAGAAAGTAAAAGCAGGAAGTGTACACTTCAATCTGTGCTGTGTGTTTTGTTGAGTCAACTCAACTGATTTATAAAACATACATTCCATTGCATGAGCCACATCAGTTAGCATCATTTGAATGAACATTCTACATTACCATGGAAATCCATCATCAGTTGATAGAACGTTCCAAAATACCATGGAAATTATTGCATCACAATACCAGGCAGCCATTTTGAGTGTACCCATTAGTTTACCAGCCAGGGTTAGAGCTTCCAAGTACGTTCTATTCATTATGATTTCTATGGGCGGAACACACGCCCCGTTTCGTACGGACGCATAGATGTGACACATGACGCAAGTGACGTAACTACGCAGCGCATGCTTTGGAACCCCTAGCGCCCATTGAAACAAAGCTAAGGTATTTTACTACATTATAAAGGTTTTATGTATGTAGCTAACGTTTCTTTAAGTTTGATACATTTGCTTGATATTATTTTTGTGTTATACATAATCTTACCCAATACAACCAAGTTTTAACCCGTTTGGTGCAGTCGTTGCTTGCACAATGTTGGGCTAGCTAGCTAACAGTAGCTAGTAGCTAACGTTAGCTAGCTAGCTAAATGGAAATGCATTTATTGAACTTATTTTATTTTACGTCCCTAAACTCAGTCGGTTATTATTGCAAACATAAGGTGCTTGTTAACTGTTTGAATGACGATTTTTCCGGCCTAGGATTTATGTTTGTGATGTGAATGTTACGAATTGTTTTGTCGTAGCTAGATATTTGGCTAGTTAATAACTAAGTTTAGCTAGCTACAGTAACTAGTATATTGCATTGTTGGTCCCATTGGTATGCTAGCTAGCTAGTTAAATCGGCTTCCATAGTATTCGCATGATAGTTGAGCTTTCTAGCTAGCTTAGTTAGTTACATAATATAAGTAAAGAGTCCATAATATAAACTTTTTTGATTTGTAGTAAATAATGCCGACCATGTTTTTATCCATTTCAGCCAAGTTCGTTGAAGAAGCCTTAGCGGAGATGTATCGTCCCAAACCGACGCTGCGGGACCGGCAGCACCTGTACCGGCTGATCATCAGCCAGTTGCTGTACGACGGTTACACCAACATCGCCAACAACCTCATCACAGAGGTGAAGCCACAGAGCGTCGTGTCGCCCTCGGAGAACCTCATGCAGCTGGCCAAGATAGGTGAGTGGGTAGTCTATTAGCTCATATGAGAACGCTAGCTACATGTCTGCAGTGTCACTGTTTTGGGTTGAAACTGTATTGCTCCATAATTTCATCCATCCATCCGGTCGTCCCAAGACATTGCGAATGGCGACATCACAGTGTAGTTTGCTAGCTACATGTCTAGTGTTGTGTCACTGTTTTAATCCTGTATTGCTCCATTCACCCCAAGGCATGGATAATGATGTTAGTGTGGGGGGTTGTAAACTGTATCATCCATCATCCACCTCTCTCCAGGCATGGAGAATGATGACAGCGCGGTGCAGTATGCCATTGGGCGTTCGGACACAGTGGCCCCAGGTGTTGGCATCGACCTGGAGTTTGACGCTGACGTCCAGTCCATGTCCCCCGAGGCGTCTGAGTACGAGACTTGTTACGTGACGTCTCATAAGGGTCCCTGTCGCGTGGCCACCTATAGCCGGGACGGGCAGCTCATCGCTACGGGCTCTGCAGACGCCTCCATCAAAGTCCTGGACACAGAACGCATGCTGGCCAAGAGCGCCATGCCCATAGAGGTGAGGCTGTGTCTGACATGGCATCCTATTGGCTGTGTAGGGCACTACTTTAGAGCCCTGGTTGTATTGGCTGTGTAGGGCACTACTCTAGAGCCCTGGTTGTATTGGCTGTGTAGGGCACTACTCTAGAGCCCTGGTTGTATTGGCTGTGTAGGGCACTACTCTAGAGCCCTGGTTGTATTGGCTGTGTAGGGCACTACTCTAGAGCCCTGGTTGTATTGGCTGTGTAGGGCACTACTCTAGAGCCCTGGTTGTATTGGCTGTGTAGGGCGCTACTCTAGAGCCCTGGTTGTATTGGCTGTGTAGGGCACTACTCTAGAGCCCTGGTTGTATTGGCTGTGTAGGGCACTACTCTAGAGCCCTGGTTGTATTGGCTGTGTAGGGCACTACTTTATAGCCCTGGTTGTATTGGCTGTGTAGGGCACTACTCTAGAGCCCTGGTTGTATTGGCTGTGTAGGGCACTACTCTAGAGCCCTGGTTGTATTGGCTGTGTAGGGCACTACTCTAGAGCCCTGGTTGTATTGGCTGTGTAGGGCACTACTATAGAGCCCTGGTTGTATTGGCTGTGTAGGGCACTACTATAGAGCCCTGGTTGTATTGGCTGTGTAGGGCACTACTCTAGAGCCCTGGTTGTATTGGCTGTGTAGGGCACTACTCTAGAGCCCTGGTTGTATTGGCTGTGTAGGGCACTACTCTAGAGCCCTGGTTGTATTGGCTGTGTAGGGCACTACTCTAGAGCCCTGGTTGTATTCACTTGCAACTAAACAGAAGCAATCTGGACCAAACCGAGAGGGTAGTGTTGTCACGATACCAGAATTTTGTCTTCGATACCGGGTTTAGTATCACAATACTTGATACCGTCACGATACTCAATACCAAAACGATACCCCAAAAAAAGACTTATTAGCCAAAGTCGCAGAATGGCACTTGATCCAGACAGAAACTCAGCTACTGCTCTGATCAATTGTTGGGCATCTCTTGAGTTCAATATCATTACATTTGTATGTAAAACATTTTAGACAGCCATGTATGCATTAGTTGAATCAATTATACAATCAATTTGACTGTTTTTACCAATTGAACCACAAAACAACATAATGGTAATTATTTATTTGAATGGTAAATCTGTATTAATAAACTGGGTAAACTTTACATTTTAGTCATTTAGCAGACGCTCTTATCCAGAGCGATTTACAGGAGCAATTAGGGTTAAGTGCCTTGCTTAAGGGCACATCGACAGATTTTTCACCTAGTCAGCTCGGGGATTAGAACCAGCGACCTTTCGGTTACTGGCACAACGCTCTTACCCACTAAGCTACCTGCCGCCCCAAGATGATATGGCCTAGGCCTATTCATAATACAGTTGAATGCATAGTATTCAAGAGGGGTTATTCAGCTTGTTTTAGCTGATTTTTATAGGGCTACCGATGACAAACAATCCCTTCCATTTAACACTTATTTTATTGGCAACTGCTTGGAGAACATATAATTTTATTGTACTGATCAACATTTGCATAGAAGAAGTAATCTCTTCCTCTTGTGTGCACTGGCTCTTTAAGAAATGAATTATGTCTTTCGGGACGCAGAATGTGACTGAGGAATCTGACTTTGTGGCTGTGGAATCTAGTGGAAACCAGACAGGAGGCAAAGGAAGAAGTGAATGAGTTTTTGGTGGCAACGGAGACAGTCAGCTTTGAAATCAGCATATATTTCCTTACGGTTTCATATCACAAACAAAGTACTAGGGTACATGTCCCACATGCAGCTAACAGAAACATATGGAAATGTCTGCTCTACCCAAAATCACAACCAAATAATTGCAGCCTTACCGCAAAAGTGGAAGAGGAAAGTGGAAGGGGGAGAAAGTAAGGAACTTGTCTGTCGGCCCTGCATTAAAGAACATAATTGGTTAAGGAAAATTGTGATAAATAAAAAAGTATATCAGTTTCATTTAAGGACCAAAGGATTGACAGCCGTCCCATATAGATTGCAAAATAGTTGGGAAGAGATTTTTGACGTACCGATCCCATGGCATAGTGTTTATGAACTGACACGCAAAACGTCACCGGATTCAAAAATTAGAATCTTTCAATTTAAATTATTATATAAAATTCTTGCAACCAATATAATGTTATTTATATGGGGGATACAATCTTCCCAGCTCTGCAGATTTTGCTGCAAAGAGACAGAATAATTAGATCATTTGTTTTGGTACTGTTCATTTGTAGCTTGTTTTTGGACACAGGTCCAGGAATGGCTAAAGGATTGCAATATTTACCTGGAGCTAACCCTGCAGATAGCACTACTGGGTGATCTGAAAAGTCATAGTCAATCGATCAATAATATAATAATACTTTTAGCAAAAATGTTTATTTTCAATTTACAATCTGTAGAAACAATGAGAATAGAAAGGTTCAGAACTTTTGTAAAACATCACAGTACAGTTGAAAAATATATGGCAAATAGAAATCCTATATGGATGGTGTTAAGAGATAGATGGGAGGTGTTGAATGGAGCTGAAGGATGGGACTAATAACAAATAACAACAACTAATAACAAGATAACTAATAATGTAAGCATACTGTGTCCATAATAAGTATATAGGTTGTATGTTGGGAGCTTTTGGGAAAGAGCACAGTTAGAAAGATATGGCATATAGAAGCAAACCGGATGGACATCATGAAAATGATCGGAGAGGTTGAGAGTAGAATAATTTCAGGAGCAAAAACAAAAAATATATAATTATTGTAAAATTAACTGTGTCCATAAGGTGTAGATAGTAAGTATAGACCGGAAGTAGAGGCCTGGGCATTGTTGTTCACTAGTTTACCCCAAGTAGGGAAAGGATGGCAGGGTTGAAAAGTAATAAAGGGGAGTATATATATAAAAAACATGGGGGATTGGAAGTGATGCAGACAATTACATTGATAGAAGATACAATCTATCTGCAATGTTAAGCTGATCTACCCCCCACTACTAGGGTAGTGAATTCAGCTGTCAGCTAGCAAGGTAAGTTAGCCTACAATTACAGCTGGAAGATACCGGTATCGTCTTCAATTGCAAAAGTGGTCTAGCCTATATGGACATTGTTTTGCGAACAGTTTGAACATCTCTACATGCCGTGTTGCGTTATTAAAATAGGTTATGATTGGTGAGAACGCAGCCAGACGGCTCTAGTGAATGACTAAGTGGAGCAGGCACTGCTCTTCGTGCTATAAAGGGACTGCTTTCATAGACAGACTTGAGCCTCTCAATCACATGAGACATTTGACAGAAGCACCAAACAGGGTTTATTATCGGGGGATACAGTAGCTTACTGGCAGGTAGCTTAGTGGGTAAGAGCGTTGTGCCATTAACCGAAAGGTCGCTGGTTCTAATCCCCGAGCCGACTAGGTGAAAAATCTGTCTGTGCCCTTAAGCAAGGCACTTAACCCTAATTGCTCCTGTAAGTCCCTCTGGATAAGAGCGTCTGCTAAATTACTAAAATGTAAATGTAAAAATGGGGGGAAAAGTACAGATGTTTCGGTATACCGTTCAACACAACAAGACAGACCTACCTGCATTTGCCTAATAAGAAGGCTTGTTTTAGTTTTCTGTTGCAAAATGTTTTTCTCCGGTGTGCAGTAATGAATAAGACCTAGATGATCAGAATGTTCTGTAAGACATTCTGTCCATGTAATAATGTTCCTGTGTGTTCTAGGTGATGATGAATGAGACGGCCCAGCAGAACATGGAGAACCACCCTGTGATCAGAACACTGTACGACCACGTTGATGAGGTCACGTGTCTGGCGTTCCACCCCACGGAACAGATCCTGGCGTCTGGATCACGTGACTACACCCTCAAACTGTTCGACTACTCCAAGCCCTCTGCCAAGAGGGCCTTTAAACATGTACAGGTAACAACAGAGTTAGAGCCTTCAGACAGGTAACAACAGAGTTAGAGCCTTCAGACAGGTAACAACAGAGTTAGAGCCTTCAGACAGGTAACAACAGAGTTAGAGCCTTCAGACAGGTAACAACAGAGTTAGAGCCTTCAGACAGGTAACAACAGAGTTAGAGCCTTCAGACAGGTAACAACAGAGTTAGAGCCTTCAGACAGGTAACAACAGAGTTAGAGCCTTCAGACAGGTAACAACAGAGTTAGGGGCCTTCAGACAGGTAACAACAGAGTTAGAGCCTTCAGACAGGTAACAACAGAGTTAGAGCCTTCAGACAGGTAACAACAGAGTTAGAGCCTTCAGACAGGTAACAACAGAGTTAGAGCCTTCAGACAGGTAACAACAGAGTTAGAGCCTTCAGACAGGTAACAACAGAGTTAGAGCCTTCAGACAGGTAACAACAGAGTTAGAGCCTTCAGACAGGTAACAACAGAGTTAGGGCCTTCAGACAGGTAACAACAGAGTTAGGGCCTTCAGACAGGTAACAACAGAGTTAGAGCCTTACATGTGTTTTAATGATTGGAGTGGACCGCAGCACGAGCCAAGTGGATATAGATATGTCTTCATTTAGGCACTAGGACACTGACTAGGCTCCTCTGTCCCCCAGCCTCTGAGATACACTGCCATAGAGGACAACACTAGGACACTGACTAGGCTTCTCTGTCCCCCAGCCTCTGAGATACACTGCCATAGAGGACAACACTAAGACACTGACTAGGCTTCTCTGTCCCCCAGCCTCTGAGATACACTGCCATAGAGGACAACACTAGGACACTGACTAGGCTTCTCTGTCCCCCAGCCTCTGAGATACACTGCCATAGAGGACAACACTAAGACACTGACTAGGCTTCTCTGTCCCCCAGCCTCTGAGATACACTGCCATAGAGGACAACACTAGGACACTGTCTAGGCTTCTCTGATGCACTGCCATAGAGGACAACACTAGGACACTGACTAGGCTTCTCTGTCCCCCAGCCTCTGGGATACACTGCCATAGAGGACAACACTAGGACACTGACTAGGCTTCTCTGTCACCCAGCCTCTGAGATACACTGCCATAGAGGACAACACTAGGACACTGTCTAGGCTTCTCTGATGCACTGCCATAGAGGACAACACTAGGACACTGACTAGGCTTCTCTGTCCCCCAGCCTCTGGGATACACTGCCATAGAGGACAACACTAGGACACTGACTAGGCTTCTCTGTCACCCAG
Organism: Coregonus clupeaformis; assembly: GCF_020615455.1. Lineage (NCBI taxonomy): Eukaryota > Metazoa > Chordata > Actinopteri > Salmoniformes > Salmonidae > Coregonus > Coregonus clupeaformis. The sequence continues at coordinate 22,309 of NW_025535896.1, read as the reverse complement.
CCTCTGAGATACACTGCCATAGAGGACAACACTAGGACACTGACTAGGCTTCTCTGTCCCCCAGCCTCTGAGATACACTGCCATAGAGGACAACACTAAGACACTGACTAGGCTTCTCTGTCCCCCAGCCTCTGAGATACACTGCCATAGAGGACAACACTAGGACACTGTCTAGGCTTCTCTGATGCACTGCCATAGAGGACAACACTAGGACACTGACTAGGCTTCTCTGTCCCCCAGCCTCTGGGATACACTGCCATAGAGGACAACACTAGGACACTGACTAGGCTTCTCTGTCACCCAGCCTCTGAGATACACTGCCATAGAGGACAACACTAGGACACTGACTAGGCTTCTCTGTCCCCCAGCCTCTGAGATACACTGCCATAGAGGACAACACTAGGACACTGTCTAGGCTTCTCTGTCCCCCAGCCTCTGATATACACTGCCATAGAGGACAACACTAGGACACTGACTAGGCTTCTCTGTCCCCCAGCCTCTGAGATACACTGCCATAGAGGACAACACTAGGACACTGTCTAGGCTTCTCTGATGCACTGCCATAGAGGACAACACTAGGACACTGACTAGGCTTCTCTGTCCCGCAGCCTCTGAGATACACTGCCATAGAGGACAACACTAGGACACTGACTAGGCTTCTCTGTCCCCCAGCCTCTGAGATACACTGCCATAGAGGACAACACTAAGACACTGACTAGGCTTCTCTGTCCCCCAGCCTCTGGGATACACTGCCATAGAGGACAACACTAAGACACTGACTAGGCTTCTCTGTCCCCCAGCCTCTGGGATACACTGCCATAGAGGACAACACTAGGACACTGACTAGGCTTCTCTGTCCCCCAGCCTCTGGGATACACTGCCATAGAGGACAAACGGAGCTTGCTCCTTTACCACTCTGAAAACCTCCAGTTTCTACCTTGATTTAGAGCAAGTTATAGAATTCTATAAACCATGTCGCGGGCTACTGTAAACTATTCATTTGCCGCACGTTTTTGATTTGATAACAACTGACCTTGTTTAGTCATGTTATCTGGCTAGCTAGCTAACAACATGGAACCTTGGCTAGGCACACATTTGGATGGCACAGGAAAAACGGAAAATGGAAAGATTGCCTGCTCAAAGAGATGCTTCAAAGGTAGAATGCATATGCCTAGTCAATGTCATTCTAAGCAAAATCTGAAAAAAGTCCTGTGTTTCCCCTATAGCAGTCCTGTGTTTCCCCTATAGCAGTCCTGTGTTTCCCCTATAGCAGTCCTGTGTTTCCCCTATAGCAGTCCTGTGTTTCCCCTATAGCAGTCCTGTGTTTCCCCTATAGCAGTCCTGTGTTTCCCCTATAGCAGTCCTGTGTTTCCCCTATAGCAGTCCCAGGTATCCCCTATAGCAGTCCTGTGTTTCCCCTATAGCAGTCCCGGGTATCCCCTATAGCAGTCCTGTGTTTCCCCTATAGCAGTTCTGTGTTTCCCCTATAGCAGTCCCGGGTATCCCCTATAGCAGTCCTGTGTTTCCCCTATAGCAGTCCCGGGTATCCCCTATAGCAGTCCTGTGTTTCCCCTATAGCAGTCCCGGGTTTCCCCTATAGCAGTCCCGGGTTTCCCCTATAGCAGTCCTTCCCTTATAGCAGTCCCGGGTATCCCCTATAGCAGTCCCGGTATCCCCTATAGCAGTCCCGGGTATCCCCTATAGCAGTCCCGGGTTTCCCCTATAGCAGTCCCGGGTTTCCCCTATAGCAGTCCCGGGTTTCCCCTATAGCAGTCCCGGGTTTCCCCTATAGCAGTCCCGTGTTTCCCCTATAGCAGTCCCGTGTTTCCCCTATAGCAGTCCCGGGTTTCCCCTATAGCAGTCCCGGGTATCCCCTATAGCAGTCCCGGGTATCCCCTATAGCAGTCCCGGGTATCCCCTATAGCAGTCCCGGGTTTCCCCTATAGCAGTCCCGGGTTTCCCCTATAGCAGTCCCGGGTATCCCCTATAGCAGTCCCGGTTTCCCTATAGCAGTCCCGGGTTTCTATAGCAGTCCCGGTATCCCCTATAGCAGTCCCGGGTATCCCCTATAGCAGTCCCGGGTATCCCCTATAGCAGTCCCGGGTTTCCCCTATAGCAGTCCCGGGTATCCCCTATAGCAGTCCCGGGTATCCCCTATAGCAGTCCCGGGTTTCCCCTATAGCAGTCCCGGGTTTCCCCTATAGCAGTCCCGGGTTTCCCCTAAAGCAGCGAACAGCAGCTGCTGAATAGTTGCTGCCACGCCAAAGAATGTGATGGTAAAATGTTTTCAGTGTTATATATGTTTTAATAAGATCCTCTTTGAGAACTAACAATCACCAAAATATAAACTAAACAGTCAGGGGGAATATAAAATTCCTTAACAATCTCAAAGCAAACAACCAATACATCATCATGAGTAGCCTAGCTATAGTTGGCTAGGTCAACCAATACATCATCATCAGTAGCCTGGCTATAGTTGGCTAGGTCAACCAATACATCATCATGAGTAGCCTAGCTATAGTTGGCTAGGTCAACCAATACATCATCATCAGTAGCCTGGCTATAGTTGGCTAGGTCAACCAATACATCATCATGAGTAGCCTGGCTATAGTTGGCTAGGTCAACCAATACATCATCACCAGTAGCCTGGCTATAGTTGGCTAGGTCAACCAATACATCATCATCAGTAGCCTGGCTATAGTTGGCTAGGTCAACCAATACATCATCATGAGTAGCCTGGCTATAGTTGGCTAGGTCAACCAATACATCATCATGAGTAGCCTAGCTATAGTTGGCTAGGTCAACCAATACATCATCATCAGTAGCCTGGCTATAGTTGGCTAGGTCAACCAATACATCATCACCAGTAGCCTGGCTATAGTTGGCTAGGTCAACCAATACATCATCATGAGTAGCCTGGCTATAGTTGGCTAGGTCAACCAATACATCATCATCATGAGTAGCCTAGCTATAGTTGGCTAGGTCAACCAATACATCATCATCAGTAGCCTGGCTATAGTTGGCTAGGTCAACCAATACATCATCATTAGTAGCCTGGCTATAGTTGGCTAGGTCAACCAATACATCATCATTAGTAGCCTGGCTATAGTTGGCTAGGTCAACCAATACATCATCATCAGTAGCCTGGCTATAGTTGGCTAGGTCAACCAATACATCATCATCAGTAGCCTAGCTATAGTTTGCTAGGTCAACCAATACATCATCATCATGAGTAGCCTGGCTATAGTTGGCTAGGTCAACCAATACATCATCATGAGTAGCCTGGCTATAATTGGCTAGGTCAACCAATACATCATCATGAGTAGCCTGGCTATAGTTGGCTAGGTCAACCAATACATCATCATCAGTAGCCTGGCTATAGTTGGCTAGGTCAACCAATACATCATCATGAGTAGCCTAGCTATAGTTGGCTAGGTCAACCAATACATCATCATCAGTAGCCTGGCTATAGTTGGCTAGGTCAACCAATACATCATCACCAGTAGCCTGGCTATAGTTGGCTAGGTCAACCAATACATCATCATCAGTAGCCTGGCTATAGTTGGCTAGGTCAACCAATACATCATCATCATGAGTAGCCTAGCTATAGTTGGCTAGGTCAACCAATACATCATCATCAGTAGCCTGGCTATAGTTGGCTAGGTCAACCAATACATCATCATGAGTAGCCTGGCTATAGTTGGCTAGGTCAACCAATACATCATCATGAGTAGCCTGGCTATAGTTGGCTAGGTCAACCAATACATCATCACCAGTAGCCTGGCTATAGTTGGCTAGGTCAACCAATACATCATCATCAGTAGCCTGGCTATAGTTGGCTAGGTCAACCAATACATCATCATCAGTAGCCTGGCTATAGTTGGCTAGGTCAACCAATACATCATCATCATGAGTAGCCTAGCTATAGTTGGCTAGGTCAACCAATACATCATCATCAGTAGCCTGGCTATAGTTGGCTAGGTCAACCAATACATCATCATGAGTAGCCTGGCTATAGTTGGCTAGGTCAACCAATACATCATCATGAGTAGCCTGGCTATAGTTGGCTAGGTCAACCAATACATCATCATCAGTAGCCTGGCTATAGTTGGCTAGGTCAACCAATACATCATCATGAGTAGCCTAGCTATAGTTGGCTAGGTCAACCAATACATCATCATGAGTAGCCTAGCTATAGTTGGCTAGGTCAACCAATACATCATCATCAGTAGCCTGGCTATAGTTGGCTAGGTCAACCAATACATCATCATCAGTAGCCTGGCTATAGTTGGCTAGGTCAACCAATACATCATCATCAGTAGCCTGGCTATAGTTGGCTAGGTCAACCAATACATCATCATCAGTAGCCTGGCTATAGTTGGCTAGGTCAACCAATACATCATCATCAGTAGCCTGGCTATAGTTTGCTAGGTCAACCAATACATCATCATCAGTAGCCTGGCTATAGTTGGCTAGGTCAACCAATACATCATCATCATCATCAGTAGCCTAGCTATAGTTGGCTAGGTCAACCAATACATCATCATCAGTAGCCTGGCTATAGTTGGCTAGGTCAACCAATACATCATCACCAGTAGCCTGGCTATAGTTGGCTAGGTCAACCAATACATCATCACCAGTAGCCTGGCTATAGTTGGCTAGGTCAACCAATACATCATCATGAGTAGCCTGGCTATAGTTGGCTAGGTCAACCAATACATCATCACCAGTAGCCTGGCTATAGTTGGCTAGGTCAACCAATACATCATCATCATGAGTAGCCTGGCTATAGTTGGCTAGGTCAACCAATACATCATCATGAGTAGCCTGTCTATAATTGGCTAGGTCAACCAATACATCATCATGAGTAGCCTGGCTATAGTTGGCTAGGTCAACCAATACATCATCATCAGTAGCCTGGCTATAGTTGGCTAGGTCAACCAATACATCATCATGAGTAGCCTAGCTATAGTTGGCTAGGTCAACCAATACATCATCATCAGTAGCCTGGCTATAGTTGGCTAGGTCAACCAATACATCATCATCAGTAGCCTGGCTATAGTTGGCTAGGTCAACCAATACATCATCATCATGAGTAGCCTGGCTATAGTTGGCTAGGTCAACCAATACATCATCATGAGTAGCCTGGCTATAATTGGCTAGGTCAACCAATACATCATCATGAGTAGCCTGGCTATAGTTGGCTAGGTCAACCAATACATCATCATCAGTAGCCTGGCTATAGTTGGCTAGGTCAACCAATACATCATCATCAGTAGCCTAGCTATAGTTTGCTAGGTCAACCAATACATCATCATCATGAGTAGCCTGGCTATAGTTGGCTAGGTCAACCAATACATCATCATGAGTAGCCTGGCTATAATTGGCTAGGTCAACCAATACATCATCATGAGTAGCCTGGCTATAGTTGGCTAGGTCAACCAATACATCATCATCAGTAGCCTGGCTATAGTTGGCTAGGTCAACCAATACATCATCATGAGTAGCCTAGCTATAGTTGGCTAGGTCAACCAATACATCATCATCAGTAGCCTGGCTATAGTTGGCTAGGTCAACCAATACATCATCACCAGTAGCCTGGCTATAGTTGGCTAGGTCAACCAATACATCATCATGAGTAGTCTGGCTATAGTTGGCTAGGTCAACCAATACATCATCATCAGTAGCCTGGCTATAGTTGGCTAGGTCAACCAATACATCATCATCATGAGTAGCCTAGCTATAGTTGGCTAGGTCAACCAATACATCATCATCAGTAGCCTGGCTATAGTTGGCTAGGTCAACCAATACATCATCATGAGTAGCCTGGCTATAGTTGGCTAGGTCAACCAATACATCATCATGAGTAGCCTGGCTATAGTTGGCTAGGTCAACCAATACATCATCACCAGTAGCCTGGCTATAGTTGGCTAGGTCAACCAATACATCATCATCAGTAGCCTGGCTATAGTTGGCTAGGTCAACCAATACATCATCATGAGTAGCCTGGCTATAGTTGGCTAGGTCAACCAATACATCATCATGAGTAGCCTAGCTATAGTTGGCTAGGTCAACCAATACATCATCATCAGTAGCCTGGCTATAGTTGGCTAGGTCAACCAATACATCATCATGAGTAGCCTGGCTATAGTTGGCTAGGTCAACCAATACATCATCATGAGTAGCCTGGCTATAGTTGGCTAGGTCAACCAATACATCATCATCAGTAGCCTGGCTATAGTTGGCTAGGTCAACCAATACATCATCATGAGTAGCCTAGCTATAGTTGGCTAGGTCAACCAATACACCATCATGAGTAGCCTAGCTATAGTTGGCTAGGTCAACCAATACATCATCATCAGTAGCCTGGCTATAGTTGGCTAGGTCAACCAATACATCATCATCAGTAGCCTGGCTATAGTTGGCTAGGTCAACCAATACATCATCATCAGTAGCCTGGCTATAGTTGGCTAGGTCAACCAATACATCATCATCAGTAGCCTGGCTATAGTTTGCTAGGTCAACCAATACATCATCATCATGAGTAGCCTGGCTATAGTTGGCTAGGTCAACCAATACATCATCATCAGTAGCCTGGCTATAGTTGGCTAGGTCAACCAATACATCATCATCAGTAGCCTGGCTATAGTTTGCTAGGTCAACCAATACATCATCATCAGTAGCCTGGCTATAGTTGGCTAGGTCAACCAATACATCATCATCAGTAGCCTGGCTATAGTTGGCTAGGTCAACCAATACATCATCATCAGTAGCCTAGCTATAGTTGGCTAGGTCAACCAATACATCATCATCAGTAGCCTGGCTATAGTTGGCTAGGTCAACCAATACATCATCATCATCATCAGTAGCCTAGCTATAGTTGGCTAGGTCAACCAATACATCATCATCAGTAGCCTGGCTATAGTTGGCTAGGTCAACCAATACATCATCACCAGTAGCCTGGCTATAGTTGGCTAGGTCAACCAATACATCATCATGAGTAGCCTGGCTATAGTTGGCTAGGTCAACCAATACATCATCACCAGTAGCCTAGCTATAGTTGGCTAGGTCAACCAATACATCATCATCAGTAGCCTGGCTATAGTTGGCTAGGTCAACCAATACATCATCATCAGTAGCCTGGCTATAGTTGGCTAGGTCAACCAATACATCATCATCATGAGTAGCCTGGCTATAGTTGGCTAGGTCAACCAATACATCATCATGAGTAGCCTGGCTATAATTGGCTAGGTCAACCAATACATCATCATGAGTAGCCTGGCTATAGTTGGCTAGGTCAACCAATACATCATCATCAGTAGCCTGGCTATAGTTGGCTAGGTCAACCAATACATCATCATGAGTAGCCTAGCTATAGTTGGCTAGGTCAACCAATACATCATCATCAGTAGCCTGGCTATAGTTGGCTAGGTCAACCAATACATCATCACCAGTAGCCTGGCTATAGTTGGCTAGGTCAACCAATACATCATCATCAGTAGCCTGGCTATAGTTGGCTAGGTCAACCAATACATCATCACCAGTAGCCTGGCTATAGTTGGCTAGGTCAACCAATACATCATCACCAGTAGCCTGGCTATAGTTGGCTAGGTCAACCAATACATCATCATGAGTAGCCTGGCTATAGTTGGCTAGGTCAACCAATACATCATCACCAGTAGCCTGGCTATAGTTGGCTAGGTCAACCAATACATCATCATCAGTAGCCTGGCTATAGTTGGCTAGGTCAACCAATACATCATCATCATGAGTAGCCTAGCTATAGTTGGCTAGGTCAACCAATACATCATCATCAGTAGCCTTGCTATAGTTGGCTAGGTCAACCAATACATCATCATCAGTAGCCTGGCTATAGTTGGCTAGGTCAACCAATACATCATCATGAGTAGCCTGGCTATAGTTGGCTAGGTCAACCAATACATCATCATCAGTAGCCTGGCTATAGTTGGCTAGGTCAACCAATACATCATCATCAGTAGCCTGGCTATAGTTGGCTAGGTCAACCAATACATCATCATTAGTAGCCTGGCTATAGTTGGCTAGGTCAACCAATACATCATCATTAGTAGCCTGGCTATAGTTGGCTAGGTCAACCAATACATCATCATCAGTAGCCTGGCTATAGTTGGCTAGGTCAACCAATACATCATCATCAGTAGCCTAGCTATAGTTGGCTAGGTCAACCAATACATCATCATGAGTAGCCTGGCTATAGTTGGCTAGGTCAACCAATACATCATCATCAGTAGCCTGGCTATAGTTGGCTAGGTCAACCAATACATCATCATGAGTAGCCTAGCTATAGTTGGCTAGGTCAACCAATACATCATCATCAGTAGCCTGGCTATAGTTGGCTAGGTCAACCAATACATCATCATCAGTAGCCTGGCTATAGTTGGCTAGGTCAACCAATACATCATCATCAGTAGCCTGGCTATAGTTGGCTAGGTCAACCAATACATCATCATGAGTAGCCTGGCTATAGTTGGCTAGGTCAACCAATACATCATCATCAGTAGCCTAGCTATAGTTGGCTAGGTCAACCAATACATCATCATGAGTAGCCTGGCTATAGTTGGCTAGGTCAACCAATACATCATCATGAGTAGCCTAGCTATAGTTGGCTAGGTCAACCAATACATCATCATGAGTAGCCTGGCTATAGTTGGCTAGGTCAACCAATACATCATCATGAGTAGCCTAGCTATAGTTGGCTAGGTCAACCAATACATCATCAGCAACATTTTACATTTACATTGTCATTTAGCTGATGCTCTTATCCAAAGAGTGCATACATATATTTTTTTCATTTCAAACTGGCCCCCCGTGGGAATCGAACCCACAACCATGCTCTACCAACTGAGCTACATCCCTGCCGGCCATTCCCTCCCCTACCCTGGACGACGCTGGGCCAATTGTGCGCCGCCCCATGGGTCTCCCGGTCGCGGCCGTCTAACAGGAGGAGGGCCTATAAAATGTGCTGTCAGAGACCGCTCCATTGGCCACAGCCACGACTACGCCCCGCCATCCCCCACGCTAACTTTGCCACCGCTGATGAAAATATCCTTGGGGAAACACTGATGTGGGAAGTTAAATTCAATGTTTTGTATTGAGTAGAGATATCAGGGGGTTGTGCAGAACCTATAGAAAATGGGAACAGGCGTCCTGGGGTGGTGGGGAAAATCAGTGGTATCACCATACTACTCTGTCATACTTGGCCTGGTATCACCATACTACTCTGTCATACTTGGCCTGGTATCACATCGTTATACAATGTTGGTGTTGTGACAACCCAGCTCTGGAAAAAAAATGTCACCTTTTTGGGCCCTTTTCGGACCAGTTAGCAACCCTGGATTAGATCTACTAACAGTGGTGTGTGTGTGTCTCTGTTTCCTCCCCACAGGAAGCGGAGATGCTACGGGCCATCTCCTTCCATCCGTCAGGCGACTTCCTGTTGGTGGGGACGCAGCACCCGACCCTCCGCCTCTACGACGTCAACACCTTCCAATGCTTCGTCTCCTGCAACCCTCTAGACCAACACACTGACACCATCAGTGGAGTTAGCTACAACCCTAATGCTAACAGGTAACCCTGACCCCTAACCCTCTAGACCAACACACTGACACCATCAGTGGAGTTAGCTACAACCCTAATGCTAACAGGTAACCCTGACCCCTAACCCTCTAGACCAACACACTGACACCATCAGTGGAGTTAGCTACAACCCTAATGCTAACAGGTAACCCTGACCCCTAACCCTCTAGACCAACACACTGACACCATCAGTGGAGTTAGCTACAACCCTAATGCTAACAGGTAACCCTGACCCCTAACCCCTAACCCTCTAGACGAGGGGGGGCCCCCCCCTCGATTCTCTACTCGACTGCATACGGATGACTTATTTTTTTCCCCTGCCCTTGTTCCTGCCCATTTGATAATGGACCATTCTAAATCTATACTAATTTTACATATTAGTTAAGACAAGATTAAACTGAGAATAGTCTGAAGAGTGAAAATAGGATCACTTGACGTGAGAACAGCTGTGCAGCCTGAGGAACAGAGCGCAAGCCTTTTTTTGACTTTCTCAAATCATCAATAGCCTATAGTCATCATGCAGCCTTTATACAGCAGGACGGGGACACCCCTTCAAATGAGTGGATTCAGCTATTTCAGCCACAGCCGTTGCTGAAAGGTGTATGCAATCGAGCACACATCCATGCAATCTCCATAGCCAGGCATTTGCAGTAGAATGGCCTTACTGAAGAGCTCAGTGACTTTCAATGTGGAAGCAGAAACGTCTAGGAGCAACAACGGCTCAGCTGCAAAGTGGTAGGCCACACAAGACCACACAACGGGACCGCCGAGTGCTGAAGCACGACTGCCCTCTGTTGCAACACTCACTACAGAGTTCCAAACTGCCTCTGTAAGCAACGTCAGCACAAGAACTGTTCGTCGGGAGCTTCATGAAATGGGTTTCCATGGCCGAGCAGCCGCACACAAGCCTAAGATCACCATGTGCAATGCCAAGCGTCGGCTGGAGTGGTGTAAAGCTCTCCGCCATTGGACTCTAGAGCAGTGGAAACACGTTCTCTGGAGTGATGAATCACGCTTCACCATCTGGCAGTCCGATGGACCAATCTGGGTTTGGCGGATGCCGGGAGAACGCTACCTGCCCCAATGCGTATTGCCAACTGTAAAGTTTGGTGGAGGAGGAATAATGGTCTGGGATTGTTTTTCATGGTTCGGGCTAGGCCCCTTAGTTCCAGTGAAGGGAAATCTTAACACTACAGCATACAATTACATTCTAGACGGTTCTGTGCTTCCAACTTTGTGGCAACAGTTTCAGGAAGGCCCTTTCCTGTTTCAGCATGACAATGCCCCCGTGCACAAAGCGAGGTCCATACAGAAATTTTTTGTTGAGATCGGTGTGGAAGGACTTAACTGGCCTGCACAGCAGTATTATTTATTTTGTCATTTTACCCCCTTTTTACCCCAATTTTGTGATATCTTGTCTCATCGCTGCAACTCCCTAACGGGCTCGGGAGAGACGAAGGTCGAGTCGTGCTTCCTCCGAAACATGACCCGCCAAGCCACGCTGCTTCTTAACACCTCGCTTAACCCGGAAGCCAGCCGCACCAATGTGTCGGAGGAAACACGTTCAACTGACGACTGAAGTCAGCTTGCAGGTGCCCGGTCCCGCCACAAGGAGTCGCTAGAGCGTGATGAGCCAAGGAAAGCCCCCCCCCGGCCACACCCTCCCCTAACCCGGACGACGCTGGGCCAATTGTGCACCGCCTCGTGTGACTCCCGGTCACAGCCGGCTGTGACACAGCCTGGGATCGAACCCCAGTCTTTAGTGACGCCTCAACATTGCGATGCAGTGCCTTAGACCACTGCGCCACTCGGAAGGCCATGATGTGGAACTTGACTGGCATGCACAGAGCCCTGACCTCAACCCCATCGAACACCTTTGGGATGAATTGGAACGCCGACTGCGAGCCAGTCCTAATCGCCCAACATCAGTGCCCGACCTCACTAATGCTCTTGTGGCTGAATGGAAGCAAGTCCCCGCAGCAATGTTCCAACATCTAGTGGAAAGCCTTCCCAGAAGAGTGGAGGCTGTTATAGCAGCAAAGGGGGGACCAACTCCATATTAATGCCCCTGATTTTGGAATGAGATGTTTGACGAGCAGGTGTCCACATACTCTTGGTCATGTAGTGTAATAGGAGATTTTTAAGTTTGTTTTAACTCAAATCTAAAATGTAGTTGAAGAGTGAGTCATCATTAATGAAGCAAACTGAGAGATGTGATAAGATGCGTATTGTTTGATTTCTAAGACATTCTAAGGTTTGTATCTAAAGTTGCCAAATAACTCTAAATGGAGCTTATAGGACCTTTTACGCTCAACAGAGACACTTCATATCTGCACTGCTCCGGAATGGGAAAAATATTATTTATATTTGATTCAGCTAAGTTTAATTATATTCTCCTTCTATAATATAAACTAATGACATGGGACTTATAAGCGTATCTTGTCAGCTAAATGAACAAGCCTACAGCCTATGGCATGGAGCACAGCCAGATAACATACAGTAGGACAACACATATTCTGTTCTTCTGAAATACATTTTCTCCATATCATAATGTTTCTATAGACCTGCTTAAAATAAATAATGGATTTATTGTGATGGTGTATATTAAATTGATTTATTAGACTTTTTAAATGTAGATGTTCCAAAGGCCCGCATCAGTGGCTTGGAGGCCTGGAGATGCTGAACATGTTTATGTTAATTAACGGCCAATTACCGTGAGACCGGCAGTCTTTTTTCATGTCCCCTGACAGTGCCAACAGGTGGGTTCACTAGACTGGCCCAGTCCTTAGGTCCCCTGACCCCTGACCTTGACCCTGACAGTGCCAACAGGTGGGTTCACTAGACTGGCCCAGTCCTTAGGTCCCCTGAACCCTGACCTTGACCCCTGACAGTGCCAACAGGTGGGTTCACTAGACTGGCCCAGTCCTTAGGTCCCCTGACCCCTGACCTTGACCCTGACAGTGCCAACAGGTGGGTTCACTAGACTGGCCCAGTCCTTAGGTCCCCTGAACCCTGACCTTGACCCTGACAGTGCCAACAGGTGGGTTCACTAGACTGGCCCAGTCCTTAGGTCCCCTGAACCCTGACCTTGACCCTGACAGTGCCAACAGGTGGGTTCACTAGACTGGCCCAGTCCTTAGGTCCCCTGACCCTGACTGGCCCAGTCCTTAGGTCCCCTGACCCCTGGCCCAGTCCTTAGGTCCCCTGACTGGCCCAGTCCTTAGGTCCCCTGACCCTGACTGGCCCAGTCCTTAGGTCCCCTGGCCCAGTCCTTAGGTCCCCTGACTGGCCCAGTCCTTAGGTCCCCTGACCCTGATTGGCCCAGTCCTTAGGTCCCCTGACTGGCCCAGTCCTTAGGTCCCCTGACCCCTGGCCCAGTCCTTAGGTCCCCTGACCCTGACTGGCCCAGTCCTTAGGTCCCCTGACCCTGACTTGGCCCAGTCCTTAGGGTCCCCTGACCCTGATTGGCCCAGTCCTTAGGTCCCCTGACCCTGATTGGCCCAGTCCTTAGGTCCCCTGACCCTGATTGGCCCAGTCCTTAGGTCCCCTGACCCTGACTGGCCCAGTCCTTAGGTCCCCTGACCCTGATTGGCCCAGTCCTTAGGTCCCCTGACCCTGATTGGCCCAGTCCTTAGGTCCCCTGACCCTGATTGGCCCAGTCCTTAGGTCCCCTGACCCCTGGCCCAGTCCTTAGGTCCCCTGACCCTGACTGGCCCAGTCCTTAGGTCCCCTGACCCTGATTGGCCCAGTCCTTAGGTCCCCTGACCCTGATTGGCCCAGTCCTTAGGTCCCCTGACCCTGATTGGCCCAGTCCTTAGGTCCCCTGACCCTGACTGGCCCAGTCCTTAGGTCCCCTGACCCTGATTGGCCCAGTCCTTAGGTCCCCTGACCCTGATTGGCCCAGTCCTTAGGTCCCCTGACCCTGATTGGCCCAGTCCTTGGTCCCCTGACCCTGATTGGCCCAGTCCTTAGGTCCCCTGACCCTGATTGGCCCAGTCCTTAGGTCCCCTGACTGGCCCAGTCCTTAGGTCCCCTGACTGGCCCAGTCCTTAGGTCCCCTGACCCCTGACTGGCCCAGTCCTTAGGTCCCCTGACCCTGATTGGCCCAGTCCTTAGGTCCCCTGACCCTGATTGGCCCAGTCCTTAGGTCCCCTGACCCTGACTGGCCCAGTCCTTAGGTCCCCTGACCCCTGGCCCAGTCCTTAGGTCCCCTGACCCTGACTGGCCCAGTCCTTAGGTCCCCTGACCCTGATTGGCCCAGTCCTTAGGTCCCCTGACCCTGACTGGCCCAGTCCTTAGGTCCCCTGACCCCTGGCCCAGTCCTTAGGTCCCCTGACTGGCCCAGTCCTTAGGTCCCCTGACCCTGACTGGCCCAGTCCTTAGGTCCCCTGACTGGCCCAGTCCTTAGGTCCCCTGACTGGCCCAGTCCTTAGGTCCCCTGACCCCTGGCCCAGTCCTTAGGTCCCCTGACTGGCCCAGTCCTTAGGTCCCCTGGCCCAGTCCTTAGGTCCCCTGACCCTGACTGGCCCAGTCCTTAGGTCCCCTGACCCTGACTGGCCCAGTCCTTAGGTCCCCTGGCCCAGTCCTTAGGTCCCCTGACCCTGACTGGCCCAGTCCTTAGGTCCCCTGACCCTGATTGGCCCAGTCCTTAGGTCCCCTGACCCCTGGCCCAGTCCTTAGGTCCCCTGACCCCTGGCCCAGTCCTTAGGTCCCCTGACTGGCCCAGTCCTTAGGTCCCCTGACCCCTGGCCCAGTCCTTAGGTCCCCTGACTGGCCCAGTCCTTAGGTCCCCTGACCCTGACTGGCCCAGTCCTTAGGTCCCCTGACCCTGACTGGCCCAGTCCTTAGGTCCCCTGACCCTGATTGGCCCAGTCCTTAGGTCCCCTGACCCTGACTGGCCCAGTCCTTAGGTCCCCTGACTGGCCCAGTCCTTAGGTCCCCTGACCCTGATTGGCCCAGTCCTTAGGTCCCCTGACCCTGACTGGCCCAGTCCTTAGGTCCCCTGACTGGCCCAGTCCTTAGGTCCCCTGACTGGCCTATTCCTTAGGTCCCCTGACCCAGTCCCCGGTAGTCTTGAAATCTCTTACATCCCTGCCTTTAGAAGATTGTTTCTGCATGTTTTGATTCCTTTTATTTTTCTCATGAATTCAATTTTCCTGTTTTTATTTTATCAGAGCTATATCTCCCGAGTGGCGCAGTGATCTAAGGCACTGCATCGCAGTGCTAGCTGTGCCACTAGAGTTCCTGGTTCGAATCCAGGCTCTGTCGTAGCCGGCCGCGACCGGGAGACCCATGGGGCGGCGCACAATTGGCCCAGCGTCGTCCAGGGTAGGGGAGGGAATGGCCGGCAGGGATGTAGCTCAGTTGGTAGAGCATGGCGTTTGCAACGCCAGGGTTGTGGGTTCGATTCCCACGGGGGGCCAGTATGAAAAATAAAAAAATTATGTATGCACTCACTAACTGTAAGTCGCTCTGGATAAGAGCGTCTGCTAAATGACTAAAATGTAAATGTCTATGTGATGTGTAGTATGATTATTCTGTGTCTCCAGCTCCAACCCTGACCCTTGACCCTAACCCTCTGATTATTCTGTTATTCCAGCTCTGACCCCTGACCCTAACCCTCTGATTATTCTGTTATTCCAGCTCTGACCCCTGACCCTAACCCTCTGATTATTCTGTTATTCCAGCTCTGACCCTAACCCTCTGATTATTCTGTTATTCCAGCTCTGACCCCTGACCCTAACCCTAACCCTCTGATTATTCTGTTATTCCAGCTCTGACCCTAACCCTAACCCTCTGATTATTCTGTTATTCCAGCTCTAACCCTAACCCTAACCCTCTGATTATTCTGTTATTCCAGCTCTGACCCCTGACCCTAACCCTAACCCTCTGATTATTCTGTTATTCCAGCTCTGACCCTAACCCTAACCCTCTGATTATTCTGTTATTCCAGCTCTGACCCTAACCCTCTGATTATTATGTTATTCCAGCTCTGACCCCTGACCCTAACCCTCTGATTATTCTGTTATTCCAGCTCTAACCCTAACCCTCTGATTATTCTGTTATTCCAGCTCTGACCCCTGACCCTAACCCTCTGATTATTCTGTTATTCCAGCTCTGACCCTGACCCTAACCCTCTGATTATTCTGTTATTCCAGCTCTGACCCCTAACCCTAACCCTCTGATTATTCTGTTATTCCAGCTCTGACCCCTGACCCTAACCCTCTGATTATTCTGTTATTCCAGCTCTGACCCTGACCCTAACCCTCTGATTATTCTGTTATTCCAGCTCTGACCCTAACCCTCTGATTATTCTGTTATTCCAGCTCTGACCCTAACCCTCTGATTATTCTGTTATTCCAGCTCTGACCCTAACCCTCTGATTATTCTGTTATTCCAGCTCTGACCCTGACCCTAACCCTCTGATTATTCTGTTATTCCAGCTCTGACCCCAACCCTCTGATTATTCTGTTATTCCAGCTCTGACCCTAACTCTCTGATTATTCTGTTATTCCAGCTCTGACCCTAACCCTCTGATTATTCTGTTATTCCAGCTCTGACCCCAACCCTCTGATTATTCTGTTATTCCAGCTCTGACCCTAACCCTCTGATTATTCTGTTATTCCAGCTCTGACCCTAACCCTCTGATTATTCTGTTATTCCAGCTCTGACCCTAACCCTCTGATTATTCTGTTATTCCAGCTCTGACCCTAACCCTCTGATTATTCTGTTATTCCAGCTACGTGTCGTGCAGTAAGGACGGCAGTATCAAGCTGTGGGACGGCGTGTCTAACCGCTGTGTGATGACGTTTGATAAGGCTCATGACGGGGCGGAGGTCTGCTCCGCTGTCTTCTCTAAGAACTCCAAGTACGTCCTCTCCACCGGGAAAGACTCTGTCGCCAAACTCTGGGAGATCTCCACCGGGCGCCCCCTCGTCAAATACACAGGTACCCCCTAACCCCTTACCACAGACATTAACCTTAACCCTATCTCCTCCTAACATTAGTGTGTTCTTGGGGAATAGACCGAGAGGGGGTGAGGAGGTCTGGGATGGTGTTGGTTGAGTTAGGATAATGTTACTCTGATGTGGAATCATTCTTTCCCATAACTTGTCCGTGTGTGTCCTCCTGCCGTCAGGTGCTGGTCTGAGTGGTCGTCAGATGCATCGTACCCAGGGTGTCTTCAACCACACAGAGGACTATGTTCTGTTGCCTGATGAGAGGACCATCTCTCTGTGCTGCTGGGACTCTCGGTCTGCAGAGAGGAAGAACCTTCTGTCCCTGGGTCACAACAACATTGTCCGCTGTATCGTCCACTCCCCCACCAACCCAGGGTTCATGACCTGTAGCGATGACTTCAGGGCCCGCTTCTGGTACAGACGTACTACCACCGACTGAGACCCCTCTGTTCTGTTCTGACTGACCTTTCTACCAGCACACTACCACAGAGCCCAGACCAAACCCTCATCACTGGGTCTGGAATCTCCACGGCCAAACATCTGTCACCATCAGGGTCCTGCAGCCTCAGACGTTACAACAAACCGTGTCTTTGAGTTTGGAGCACCAAGCACCATCTTGGACTGTATTTCAGTGGTGTTGGTGTATGTTGAGTCTTATCCATGTTGGTAGAGAACAACACAGCTGATTGGCTGTCTGATTAAATGAACAGCGTTGTTGGGAAATGTAATCATTAACGATGCTTCTAGATATTTTGAAGACAGTGACCAACATGCTCATTTAATGTTTCTTTGATCTTTTGATAAAACAACTTTGAAGTTGTCCACTTTTCCCCCTTATTTTGTCTTTATCTATCTGATATTACACATTTCTATTAAAACATTGAAGAAAACAAGTTCTCCTGTCAGTTCTTTGACTTAAAATGAAATGAAATGAGTCTTGAAAATCTTATAGACTGATCAGGCCTACCACTGTTGTGTCGTCGGCAAACTTAATGATGGTGTTGGAGTCGTGCCTGGCCATGCAGTCATGGGTGAACAGGGAGTACAGGAGGGGACTGAGCACACACCCCTGAGGGGCCCCTGTGTTGAGGATCAATGTGGCAGATGTGTTGTTACCTACCCTTACCACCTGGGGGCGGCCCGTCAGGAAGTCCAGGATCCAGTTGCAGAAGGTGTTTAGTCCAATGGTCCTTAGCTTAGTGATGAGCTTTATGGGCACAATGGTGTTGAATGCTGAGCTGTAGTCAATGAACAGCATTCTCACATATGTGTTCCTTTTGTCCAGGTGTGAAAGGGCAGTATGGATTGCAATTGAGATTGCATCATCTGTGGATCTGTTGGGGCGGTATGCGAATTGGAGTGGGTCTAGGGTTTCTGGGATAATGGTGTTGATGTGAGCACTTCATGGCTACAGACGTCATTAGTCATTTAGGCAGGTTACCTTGGCTTCCTTGGGCACAGGGACTATGGTGGTCTGCTTGAAATGTAGGTATCACAGACTGGGTCAGGGAGAGGTTGGAAATATCAGTTAATACACTTGCCAGTTGGTAATCCGTCTGGCCCCGCGACCTTGTGAATGTTCACCTGTTTAAAGGTCTTGCTCACATCGGCTACGGAGAGTGTGATCACGCAGTCGTCCGGAACAGCTGGTGCTCTCATGCATGCTTCAGTGTTGAAACATTGTTCTAGTGTAAGGTTATAGAAAAAATGTAGTGTAAAGTTGTGAAACTTTGTTCTACTACAAAACTATGAAACATTTTTATAGTATAAAGTTATGAAACATTGTTCTATAGCAGGGTACCCCAACTGGCGGGCCGAATTTGGCCCCCCAGGTTTTCTGAGCAAAAACAAATAAACTATTAATAGTTGGACATTAGACTGTAAAAACACCAGGAAATCAGCTCCAAGTGATTTTAATTTAAGAAATCTGTTCAAGTATGCCAACACATAATAGAGACACGTGATTCAAGTCAATTTTTATTTGCCACATGCGCTGAATACAACAGGTGTAGACATTTACATTTACGTCATTTAGCAGACGCTCTTATCCAGAGCGACTTACAAATAGGTGCATTCACCTTATAGCCAGTGGGACAACCACTTTACAATGTTTTTCTTTTTTTTGGGGGGGGGGGCAGGTATTCCTTAAAGAGGTGGGGTTTCAAATGTCTCCGGAAGGTGGTGAGTGACTCCGCTGTCCTGGCGTCGTGAGGGAGCTTGTTCCACCATTGGGGTGCCAGGGCAGCGAACAGTTTTGACTGGGCTGAGCGGGAACTATGCTTCCGCAGAGGTAGGGGAGCCAGCAGGCCAGAGGTGGATGAACGCAGTGCCCTCGTTTGGGTGTAGGGACTGATCAGAGCCTGAAGGTACGGAGGTGCCGTTCCCCTCACAGCTCCGTAGGCAAGCACCATGGTCTTGTAGCAGATGCGAGCTTCAACTGGAAGCCAGTGGAGTGTGCGGAGGAGCGGGGTGACGTGAGAGAACTTGGGAAGGTTGAACACCAGACGGGCTGCGGAATTCTGGATGAGTTGTAGGGGTTTAATGGCACAGGCAGGGAGCCCAGCCAACAGCGAGTTACAGTAATCCAGACGGGAGATGACAAGTGCCTGGATTAGGACCTGTGCCGCTTCCTGTGTAAGGCAGGGTCGTACTCTCCGAATGTTGTAGAGCATGAACCTACAGGATCGGGTCACCGCCTTGATGTTAGCGGAGAACGACAGGGTGTTGTCCAGGGTCACGCCAAGGCTCTTCGCACTCTGGGAGGAGGACACAACGGAGTTGTCAACCGTGATGGCGAGATCATGGAACAGGCAGTCCTTCCCCGGGAGGAAGAGCAGCTCCGTCTTGCCAAGGTTCAGCTTGAGGTGGTGATCCGTCATCCATACTGATATGTCTGCCAGACATGCAGAGATGCGATTCGCCACCTGGTTATCAGAAGGGGGAAAGGAGAAGATTAGTTGTGTGTCGTCAGCATACCAATGATAGGAGAGGCCATGTGAGGATATGACAGAGCCAAGTGACTTGGTGTATAGCGAGAATAGGAGAGGGCCTAGAACTGAGCCCTGGGGGACACCAGTGGTGAGAGCACGTGGTGCGGAGACAGCTTCGCCACGCCACTTGGTAGGAGCGACCGGTCAGGTAGGACACAATCCAAGAGTGAGCCGCGCCGGAGATGCCCAGCTCGGAGAGGGTGGAGAGGATCTGATGGTTCACAGTATCAAAGGCAGCAGACAGGTCTAGAAGGACAAGAGCAGAGGAGAGAGAGTTAGCTTTAGCAGTGCGGAGAGCCTCCGTGACACAGAGAAGAGCAGTCTCAGTTGAATGACCAGTCTTGAAACCTGACTGGTTTGGATCAAGAAGGTCATTCTGAGAGAGAGATAGCAAGAGAGTTGGCTAAGACATTACAGTGAAATGCTTACTTACAAGCCCTTAACCAACAATGCAGTTTAAGAATAAATAAAAAAAGAAGCAAATAATTAAAGAGCAGCAGTCAAATAAAATAACAGTATGGAGGCTATATACAGGGGTGTACCGGTACAGAGTCAATGTGAGGGGCACTGGTTAGTCAAGGTAATTGAGGTCATATTTACATGTGGGTAGAGTTAAAGTGACTATGCATAAATAATAAACAGTAGCAGCAGCGTAAAAGGATGGGGTGGGGGGGCAATGCAAATAGTCCGGGTAGGCATGAGTAGCTGTTCAGGAGTCTTATAGGTTCGGGGTAGAAGCTGTTAAGAAGCCTTTCGGACCTAGGCTTGGTGCTCCGGTACCGCTTGCCGTGCGGTAGCAGAGAGAACAGTCTATGACTAGGGTGGCTGGAGTCTTTGACAATTTTGAGGGCCTTCCTTTGACACGGCCTGGTATAGAGGTCCTGAATGGCAGGAAGCTTGGCCCCAGTGATGTACTGGGCTGTACGCACTACCCTCTGTAGTGCCGAGCAGTTGCCATACCAAGCGGTGATGCAACCAGTCAGGATGCTCTCGATGGTGCAGATGTAGAACTTTTTGAGGATCTGAGGAGCCATGCAAAATCTTTTCAGTCTGCTGAGGGGGAATATGCTTTGTCGTGCCCTCTTCACGACTGTCTTGGTGTGATTGTACACAAATGTAAGCAAGGTTTGAAATTATTATGTTTTAGTCAAACATTATATCTGTTTGGGCTTCTTGCAATCATCCCACGTTTTTCAGTCATCATGGAACCACCGGTAGCTGTTGTGTGTGGCTTATATGCGCTACAGTCAATTATTATTGCATTTCATATCTTGGCTAGAAGACAACGCATCTACAGACATCCGACTATATCAGGTAAATTGAAAATTGTGTAAGTGTGATGTCAGGGAAAGGTGTATGTGCAAGCTAACGTTTCCAAAAGCTAACCAAACAAAAACAACATTTATTTTATGATACATGTTTGAGCCATCGTGCATTAGTAGCACCATTTCTAACTTATTTACATTACAGCCATTTAGCAGACGCTCTTATCCAGAGCGACTTACAGTTAGTGAGTGCATACATTTTTAATACTGACCCCCCTTGGGAATCGAACCCACAACCCTGGCGTTGCAAATGCCATGTTCTACCAACTGAGCTACATCCCTGCCGGCCATTCCCTCCCCTACCCTGGGCCAATTGTGCGCCACCCCATGGGTCTCCCGGTCGCAGCCGGCTACGACAGAGCCTGGATGCGAACCAGGATCTCTAGTGGCACAGCTAGCACTGCGATGCAGTGCCTTAGACCACTGCGCCACTCGGTCACATTAGTCTTTACTTACACTTGTATGTTGACTTCTCCATGTTAATGTTGGTTTTAAGTGTTTGCTGACTTTCCTTAGCAGGTGTACAATCATCGCGAATTGAATTATGGGGCGTTTCAGGCCCCGGAGTGAACATAATTGTACACTCGCAAACTCGATCAAAAACGAGGGCTGAGGGGCTAACGTTGCCAACTTCCCTTGCTTGGCTAATTATTTGGACCGACGACAAAGATGGCCGCGGGGATTCCCCCAGGGGCATAAGGCGAGGGTAAGTGGAGGAGGGTGTGTCTTTAAATGTTTGAAACGCAGCCAGTGCAGGCGACTGCCAGATCTACAAATCACCTTGCATCATAAATAACGACTAATTATTATTATTTGTAGATCAGTCAGTCACAATTTACCCATGATACATCACGGTTTTGATGCTTTCGAACTGACTTCTCCTCTCCCTCCGGGGCACGGTGGTACGTGCCCTTGCATCACTGTGCTTCTTGGCGCTATCAGGTACTAGTCAGAACTAGGAAACTCAGAAATTTCCGACTGGCTAACTGGTGTAACTACAACCAGTTAGCCAGTCGGAAATGTCAGAGTTTCGTAATTCCAACTAGCATGTGAACGTGGCATCTCTCTGTGCCAAAATACCGACATATATCCAGGCATGGCTCTGTGAGAAGGCACATGGCGGCGGCAGGCCATGAAACAAAAAAGAGCTCAACAAAAACAGTTAATGCATCAGTAGCAAGCCGATTTAGTTTATTTTGGATTCAACTATTGCAGCAACTGCAATAGACATACAATTGTTTTTTACTGTCACAGGGTTAGATTAGCTAACTAGCTACAGTAATGGAAACCACCCCTCTTTTATTTTAATTGCTTTTTAAACCTGTTTTTAGTTGCAATCAATCTTTTGTAAGACTGTCATCATGGGTGTGCAAGGTTTCCATGAATACATAGAAAAGCACTGCCCTACTGCCTTGATACC
>NW_025535895.1:0-76686 GCF_020615455.1 Coregonus clupeaformis | reverse complement strand
TTTCAATTGAATGCATTCAGTTGTACAACTGACTCGATATCCTCCTTTCCCTTTCTATTTACTCTCAGATTCAACACAGCTAATATAGCACCAAAGTAGAGCATTGTTGTAAAAACCACAAATCCCAGCAAGCTCTGCACGTCATCTCTAGCTGACACTTCTTTGCTAACAGGGATTTAAAAGTGCCAATTTAAAGAAATTTATCCAATTTATACCTACTACATTTAGCTAAGATTGAGATAGTTACCTTAGATCTTAGTGACAGCGCTTTACATTATTGGCTTTACTTTTTTAAAGTCACTATTGTTCTAGGAGAGATTTACACTCGCTATCAAAACGCCATGCCAGGGTAAGTAAGTCTCCACAATAAACACAGCCTTATTTTAAGTGTTTATAAAATTCCCTATGGGGAAAATGAATGCTGGAAAACTCAAACCATTTCTGTTTATGACTGCTAAGTTTTATGGTATACAGATCATACTGTGATAATTCTACTGACGGCTACAAGAAGCATTTCTCAGCAAAGTTATCTTGACTAAAGACTCTTAGCAACCAAATACTAGCTCTGGGGTGACAACCATACCCAGTACCCGCTCTGGGGTGACAATCATTACCTAGCAATTGTACCTGGGGGTGACAACCACCAGCACCATCTCTGGGGTGACAATCATTACCCAGCCCAGCTCTGGGGTACACCACTACCCAGCAACAGCTCTGGGGTGACACCACATACCCAGTACCAGCCCGGGGGTGAGCAATCAAGCTACCCAGTACCAGCTCCGCGTTGACAACCACCACAGTGTACCAGCTAGGGGTGAGAACCACAATACCCAGCAGTGGCCAGCTTGGGGTGACAATTGTCACCAAGTACAGCTCTGGGGGATAACCAAACCCAGTACCAGCTCTGAAGCTGACAACCATTACCAAGTACCAGGCTTAGGGGGACAAACCACTACCCAGCACCAGCTCTGGGGTGATAGAATCATTATTACCCAGGTACCAGGCTCTGGGGTGACAATCATTACCCAAGTACCAGCTCTGGGACACTGTCATCCAGTACCAGTGAATGGGGGATGACAATCATTACCCAGTACCAGCTCTGGGTGACAATCATTACCCAGTACCAGTCTTGGGTGGACAATTGTCACCCAGCACCAGCTTGAGTTGGACAACCATACCTGGTACCAGCTCCTGCGGAGACAAATTGCTACCCATACCAGCTACCAGGGTGAGCTAAACTCAATCAGCACTGAACTTAAGCTGACAATCATACGCCAAGTACCAGCTCTGGGGGACAATCATTACCCAGTACCAGCTCTGGGGGGACACTCACTACCCAGTACCAGCTCTGGGTTGACAATCATTACCCATATACTCAGCTCTGGGGTGACACATCACTACCAGTACCAGCCTCTGGGGGGACACTCATTACCCAGTTCAGCTCTGGGGGTGACAATCTCAATACCAAGTACCAGCTCTAAGATGACAATCAATACCCAGGTCCAGCTCTGGGTTGACAAACATACTCTAAGCACTAGCTCTGGGGACAATCATTACCCAGCACCAGCTCTGGGGACTACCGCTACTCAGTACCAGCTCTGGGGATGACAATCATTACCCAGAACTGCTCTTAGGACAATCACTACCAAGTACCAGCTCTGGGGGGACACTCAATACCTGGGCACTCCATCTCCTGGGGTGACAATTGTTATTTTACCCAGTACCAGCTCTGGGGGTGACACTCATTACCCAGTACCAGGCTCTGGGATGACAACCATTACCCAGTACTTTAGCTCTGGGGGACAATCATTGCCCAGCACCACGCCCTGGGAAGGCACCCACGCTTACCAGCTCAGGGGTGACACCACAACTCAGCACCAGCTTTGGGTGACAATCATTGGCACCCAGTACCAGCTCTGGGGGACACTCATCACCCAGTACCAGCTCTGGGGGTGACACTCATGACCCAGTACCAGCTCTGGGGGTGACAATCACTACCCAGCACCAGCTCTGGGGTGACAATCATTACCCAGTACCAGCTCTGGGTGACAATCATTACCCAGTACCAGCTCGTGGGGTGACAATCATTACCATACCAGCTCCGGGGTGACCCTTACTTGCCCAGTACCAGCTCTGGGGGGACAATCGCTACCCGGTACCAGCTCTGGGTGACAATCATTACCCAGTACTAGCTCTGGGGTGACAATCATTATACCCAGCTCTGGGAGACCACCATTGCCCAGTACCAGCTCTGGGGGACACCAAGCACCAGCTTATGACAACCAGCACCCAGTACCAGCTCTAAAAAGACAATCAACCCAGCACTAGCTCTGGGGGGACAATCATTACCCAATACCAGCTCTGGGGGGACAATCATTACCGAGTACCAGCTTGGGTGACAATCACTACCCAGTACCAGCTCTGGGGTGACACCACCCAGTACTAGCTCTGGGGGGACACTCATTACTCAGTACCAGTCTAAGGGACAATCATTACCCAGAACCATAGGTCTGGAGACAATCATTGCCTAGCACCAGCTCTGGGAATGACACCTGCATTTGAATACACCCGACACCACCCAGCACCAGCCCTGGGGGACACGCAGAAACTGCAACACCTAGCAACATAAACACCAGGAGGGACACCACATATCCAGTTCCAGCTCCGGGGGACACTCAATAGCCCAGTACCAGCTCTGGGGGTGACAATCATTCACCGTACCAGCTCCGGGGCAATTCACGAGTACCAGCTTGGGGTGACAACGGCTTCACCCAGTACCAGCTCTGGGGAACAGCCGCCACTCAGTACCAGCTCCGGGGTGACAATCACTACCCAGGCACCAGCTCTGGGGGTGACACTCACTACCCAGTACCAGCTCTGGGGAGATGCACTCATTACCCAGTACCAGCTCTGGGGGTGACAAATCACTACTCCAGCACCAGCTCTGGGGTGACACCACACTACCCAGCACCAGCTCTAGGAGTGACACCGGCTTACCAAATACTACCCTGGGGGTGACAATCCCTGTACTAGCTCTGGGGTGATAACATTTCTGAACCATGCCATTTGTCTTTATTTTCTTCAAATTAAAATTGTAAACCCAAGTTAACAAAAATGTAGTTCTGCCATGCTGAAAATCAAGTTGTAGAGACCAAAAGTGTTTTTCAATTTCAACCCCATTTTAGAACAAATAGGAAACTATTTTTAAAAAAGTGCTATGGTGCCACATATATCTGTCCTAGCAACTGTATATATTTTCATATTATGGTGGAACTGAGGCTTTTCTTATTGAAGTTTAGTAGAATTGTCCAAATGTCCTTTGATGACAGTACAGCTGATCTGCCGAAGTCTTATGCTCTGTTGGCTAGTCCTTTGTCCTGATCTAGCTCTACATTCTGGACTGTGCCTGACATCTATTCCCATCAAAAATAATATATATATTTATTGTCATTGCCACATTTTATGTAATCAGTTAATTGTGCCACCTGTCACAGATTTTAGAAGGGTGGAATACTGATTGAAATGTTTCTCTGTCCAGATATCCAGACACAAAGGGACTCACTTTCTGGAGGAGATCAGGAAGATCTGATCACAACCAGAAATACAATGTGTATTTTATTCATCTACACTTGTCTGAAAATGTGGACAAAATCAGAATGTGGACAAGATCAGGGCAAAGAATGCGTTAGAAACCAGGCAAAAACGGGATATAGTCTGGCCCTTCTTGGAACCCTTTCACAGATCATAGAAATATAAATCACAGAAACAACCGGAATGCCAAAGCTTGATTTCCCAATGAAGAATCTCTGATCTGGAAAATGAACTCACCACTTCAAGAGCCGGAACCATGAATACAATGTGTGTCTTATTTGAACTAATAGAGAAAACCCGAAGACAGGATACTTCCTTTGGGAGGAAGACGTTACAGCAGATCGACCTCTGTTAAGACACCCGGTGCCTGGTATTGGGTCATCTAATCTGTTTGAAAGAACTCAGACCGGCTACACAAAGCATTCGCCGGGGAAATGGGCACCCTGGGCAGCGCTAAGGTAGAGGCGGTCATGAACCCTCGATAATAAATTAGAGAAGAGGAGAGAGTGGAATTGCGCCTGCATAGCCGGCATCGGCACAGCCCACCGACCTTCGCCACATGTTGGAAGGGGAGGCCTGTGTGCATGCTCTGGGTACGGCAGTGTAGTCTCAACAATGGAAAAACCGACAAGTTGCTACAAACCGCAAAAAAACTTGTGCTTAAAGGTTACATTGGAATTTAGACAATAGGTACACGTTTACATCCAATTCTTCTTCTCAGTTCTCATGTAGGCCGAATGTTACCCATTTCCAAAACACACTCCTTAATGTGTAATATATGACATCAAAATACTTTAGTATTTTACATTTACATTTTTTACATTTTAGTATTTAGTCTTATCCAGAGCGACGTTTACAGTTAGTGAGTGAATACATTTTTATTTTGTTTATTTGTTTATATGGCTCCCTGTGGGATCAAACCCACAACCCTGGCGATGCAAACCCATATTGCTCAACCAACTGAGCTACACGGGGCTCAATTTGTGTTTTTTTTTATTTCTGAAAAAAAAGTCCAACTAATATTTCATCTGAAATTTTCAGATAAATATTTAACCCAACCACTAATTTTGTGTTAACTCAGATCATGTATTATACATAGGCTAAAAGTGCATGTTTTTTATTTACTGCAGCTATAACGAGTATAGACCAACCAAGAAAAATGCTAAACCTGAAGAAATTATTTTAGTTCATCTTAAGAAAATGAAACTGTCTTCCAGCTGCCAAAGATTATTTCTATTATCATGTTTCTGTTGTTTAATTATTTTGCACCATTTTGGAGGCATGCACAAAAGGAATATGCTTTTTTAAAAATGCAATTGTGTATAGGCTTGATCTAGACCTTTATACAAAAAGCCTAATCTTTTTCAAAGCGACCTCACTGCGGGGATGATTGATCAACATTCTCACATATGGCCTTAGTAGGCTGCCGTGGGACTCCCTAAACAGCCCTAGGCCTATGCAGCCTTTTCCTGTAGTCAGAATGACCAAATCGCTTTTTATTCCTCATGTGGAAATGTTATTCATATTTTTCATAATTAATATACATTTTATTTTCAACTGCTGGAAAATCTGGTGTTTGTATGTCAACCTATTTTGTTCTAGTTCAGTCTTATGAAGTTTAATATTGGGATGCAAACTAAAATGGAAACAGTCAACTCTATATCTGACACCGTACAGAGTGTCTTCTTTTTTTGCCCATAACCATGTGTGTGAGGTGTATACTTGTTTCAAAGTACGTTTGTTAAAGACCACCAATAAAACAATCTGTGTGACTCCTGATTTAGCCGATATTGCAGTAAAAGATTAAAACTTGTCCACCCTATTTTAATGACCAATTAAGATGTTTGTTTTTGAATTTTCGTATTCGCGGAGGCACCATATTGAAGGAAACAGCCTTCAACAACTTTCATATGGTCCCTAAACATAAAATCACAATTAGTCAAATGTATTAAGCTCACAACAGAAGCGTCTTAAGACACCGTAAAATCGATTCGCACCGAGCCCTCTCCCTGGTTTCTCCTGGCGGTCACTTTTTGTTCGGTGTCACTTACAGCATCCCCAACAGATCCCCAACCTAATGGTTCCATGTGGGGCTAACCTGTAGTTAATATTCCTATAGGATGTCACATTTAAGCCGCAATTCCATGAAACACCGAAGCCATGAATCTGTAGGTGACATTGTTTTGATTTTCTCATTTCGGCTGCGTGTGTATCACTATAAACCTCTAAGTCCGCAGCAGGGGCAGGCAGGGTGAGACTTAGCAGTGTTTTGTGTTCTCTAGTCCCGCACGCTACACCGGCTTTCACAGACGTAGCGTTTGTTGTGTCTATTTTCTAATCAGCCCAATCTGTACTCTGTCACTTTGTCCCACTAACTCCAGCTGCTCACATGATGACAGGGTTGAAACCGCTAGGGAGGTGAAGGTAAGGCAACAACCACCTACTTAGCAGGCCTTTTGTACGATATCCAAAGCCCAATATGAATGAAAAATACAAAGTAAACTAGAATAGTCAACCGCAAAGTAACCAGGTAAAAATATGCCCAGTTTGTAAGCACTCATTGTTCCACAAAGCGGTAAGGTATATTATCTTTACCAAGCAATATTATAATAAAGCCAATGTATCATGGTAAAGTCTGAAAGTATTTTTGATTATTTTGACAAATGTATTTCATTTTGTAGGTCTTTTTCATTACATGAGGGCTTAGCTCCATAGTTATTTTAGGTATATTTTGCATCTGATTTATAGACTATTATTTTTAGAATTGTTCGGAGTATTATTTTAAAAAACAAATGCTTTTTTTTTTACTCCCTGAAATTTTGAACATCCTATGTTGAACTTTCGAAATGTCAATATAAATGAAAAGCTGTTTTTGTCTCGTGTTAAACTTTGAATAACATTATTAGAGGCCCAAACATAAAAAAAAAAAAAAAAAACAAGCAGGAATAAATGTAACGCATATATACAGATGTAAACCAGCTAACAGCTGACACACTGTAGCTGTAATCCCGGAACCGACTAGTGGAAAAGTTGTCGATGTGCCCCTTGAGCAAGGGACTTAATCTTAATTGCTTCATGAAATCGCCTGTATAAGAGAGCGTCTGCCAAATGACGTAACGGTCATTGTAACAAAGCTCAAATGCATGTTGAATAATTGAGAATTGAATAGGCCTAGTTGGGATCTTTCCAACCGACAGTAGGACCAAAAACAAATTAATCAAAATGCATAAAAACATATATAGTTTATTTTAACTAACCAGTTTCATCCAAGCCTTTTCCCAGTAAAACATGAGGCCTGATAGAAACAGTCAATCTGTCGGTAAATTTCAAATGTAGACAAAACCAAATATGTTAGACAAGGTTTTTTGTCAGAAAATTAAGATGCAACAAATGGCGAAAGCTTTAATGGGCAAACATTGATATAATAACATCATTTTAAAATAAACTTGGGAGTGACTTGACGATAAAGTATGTTGTGTGGTCCTCCCACGACGACTCGGGAAAGCACGCGGTTTAGGCTATAAGGCTACATATTAAATAAGTTATGATGAACTTCACAGGGTGAAGAAAATGCACGGAGATGAGCTTGACAAATACAAATAATCTTGCTCTTTTGTCATACTAATCTAATTATGTAGTGTACCCGCAAAAATAGCTGTGGTCTCAGTAGAGACTGAAAATGAACCCATTTAACTTGTATGGTTCTATTCGGTTCAGGGGAATTTAACTACAAAAGTAATTTGTAGTGCAGACCACCACGTGCACATCATTATTATCCACAACAAGTCAATTTGATGGATATTTGTATGCCATTTTTTTATATTCGCATGAAAATCTGGCGCCAATTGGATGGAAACCTTTGTTATGTCAGACAACGCTAATACACTGCAAGAATTGATAAGAGCTTCAAGCTCTTAAATTGAATATAAGGCCGGGGCTACAGGCTGTCATTACGCATGAGCCACCACCAAGCCCCCTCTGTATAAGCCATCTCTTTGTTAATGTGTTGAGGAATCATTTCCTCGTTCTGTTTAGATTGTAACTCGACGCCATTACAGCAATTCCATCAAGAAAGAGAACGTCGTGAACAGCCAATAGGGTCGAGGGGTTGAAAACGAGCCAATCACGATGGAATCCCACTCGCACCCAAATTCTTCATAGGGATGGTGCTCCGCCTCGAGCCTGGAAGAAAACTTGAGCGGACCAGAGTGGACAGACCGCGCCAGAACAACGTCTGTATTTGTCGTTGGGACATCTCTCTCTGTTCCGTGGTACATTGAGCAACAATTAACCAGATTATCAGCGGTGTCTGTCAGTGCGACAAGTTCATCAGTTCAGAGCGCACTGACTAGTGACAAACTGCAGTAAGGAGGGATGTTGGAAGGAACTTTGAATATTTTCTGGAGTGAGCCTGTCTGCATTGAGGTAAGTCTAAATGGTTTACCGATTTATGTTACTCGTTTTTCACACTTCATAGATATGCTGTTATTATTTTCTGTTTATTGGACATTTATTCAACTGTCAATCCCAGGGCGCACAATCTGGAACACAATCCCTGTACTGCTTTTAATTACAGATATATTTTGTTTTATTTCAGACTGTATTGACTGTATGAAGCAACCGTCGCGTGAGCCAGAAGCTTGAGAGAGAGGACCGAGCCACGAGGCACCGGGAGACAGACAGCAGACATGATGACGGATATCTCCGGTGCAGAGTTTGAGATCGATGTGGAGAGTCTGGAGACCGAATGCGACGACCAGGACCAGCCGGACTACGGCTCCTCTCTGCCCTGCGCAGGAGACCACGAGCCGGGGGCCAAGATAGATGACAAGCCGGGCACCACCAGCCCCGGGTCCGTGAACAGCGGAAGTAAGCCGGACGCCGAAGTGTGCCCGCTGCAGGAACCACGGCGTGGTGTCTTGTCTGAAGGGGCATAAACGGTTCTGCTGCTGGAGGGACTGCCAGTGTGCCAACCGTCTGCTGGTGGTGGAGAGACAGCGGGTCGCGGCGGCTCAGGTGGCACTGCGGGAGACAACAAGCCACAGAGGTGGGTGTGTGATTCTAATAAATTATGTTATTTAATTAAGTGTGTGGTGTGTGTTTTTTTATTTTTACTATTATTATTTTAAATCATTCGAGTGGGTGTAAAACTCGTTGGTTTCACAAGCAACTTTTTGGGAACAATGTTGCCAAAACTGTATCTTAAAATCATTTTAATTTCAAATGTATTCCAACTGTCTTCATTGACTACAAACATATGTCATTTTTACATTGTAAAAAGGGCCTAATTTGAAATCATGTCCTGTTTGGATCTTTTGCATTGACATGATCAGGACAGCGAAGTCTAACACAGACTATATTTTTAAACGTTTCGTTTTAGTTTAGTAGAGTTATTTTATTTATTTCCCCACCAAACAAAGTAACAGGCTAGAATGATGAACTCAACTTAATCTAAATAATAGATTAATACAAATATTTATATTATAAGTAGCCTCTTGCTATCACTTATCTAATATTTTCTAAACCTTGGGACTGGTATCGAACGCATAATAATGCACGTAGTTATTATTTTGCACATATAATACACGATTAATTATTACTTTTTTTGTTCTGTAATTTTATCAGGATAAAAAGGGAATTTGTGGGAAGCAGATTCCAGCGGAGAGAAGATCTATCTACCAGAGAAACATCAGACCATCAACGATGCTGGCTAAGAGCATTCTGGAAGGTAACACAGTTCTATTGTAGTCTATTCTATTCTATCATTTCCTATTCTATTTCATAATATACAATTCTATCCTATCCTATGCAATTATATTATTTTGTAAGGCAGGAGACAGGAGACTACTTTGTCGTGTTTTCTAGTAATGGTTTTACTGAATGAACTGGTGTTCATTCTCTCTCTCGCTCTCATTCAGACTTGTTACAATGTCTTTATTTTATAGGTACAGATAGAACTAAGCAGGTAAAATACAATTTTAGATGTTTTGTGAAATGCTTTTAAAGTGGAAAAGGACGATACATAAATAATTGAGCTTATATTCAATACTTTCTATATTTTAACGTAATTTATTTAACCAAATCTGACTGATACCAAACCTGCTTTATTTAACATAATAACATTGATATCTAACTTGCTTTATTGAACCTAATCTATCTGATATCTAACCTGCTTTATTGAACCTAATCTGTCTGATATTTATCCTGCTTTATTGAACCTAATCTCATTGATATCTAACCTGCTTTATTTAACCAAATCTCATTGATATCTACCCTGCTTAATTTAACCTAATCTGTCTGATATCTAACCTGATTTATTTAACCTAATCTGACTGATATCTAACCTGCTTTATTTTAACCTAATCTTACTGATATCTAACCTGCTTTATTTAACCTAATCTGAATGATATCTAACCTGTTTTATTTAACCTAATCGACTGATATCTAACCTTATTAACCCTGAATTCTAACCTGCTTTATTTAACCCAAACTGTCTGATATCTAACCTGCTTTATTGAACCTAATCTATGATATCTAACCTGCTTTATTAACCTAATCTCATTGATATCTAACCGCTTAATTTAACCTAATCTGTCTGATATCTAACCTGATTTATTTAAGATAATCTGTCTGATATCTAATTTGCTTTTTTTAACCTAATCTTACTGATATCTAACCTGCTTTATTTAACCTAATCTGAATGATATCTAACCTGTTTTATTTAACCTAATCTGTCTGATATCTAACCTGCTTTATTTAACCTAATCTGACTGATATCTAACCTGCTTTATTTAACCTAATCTGAATGATATCTAACCTGCTTTATTTAACCTAAACTGTCTGATATCTAACCTGCTTTATTGAACCTAATCTCATTGATATCTAACCTGCTTTATTGAACCTAATCTCATTGATATCTAACCTGCTTTATTTAACCTAATCTGAATGATATCTAACCTGTTTTATTTAACCTAATCTGAATGATATCTAACCTGCTTAATTTAACCTAATCTGTCTGATATCTAACCTGCTTTATTTAACCTAATCTGAATGATATCTAACCTGCTTTATTTAACCTAAACTGTCTGATATCTAACCTGCTTTATTGAACCTAATCTCATTGATATCTAACCTGCTTTATTGAACCTAATCTCATTGATATCTAACCTGCTTAATTTAACCTAATCTGTCTGATATCTAACCTGCTTTATTTAACCTAGTCTCACTTATATCAAATTTGACTGATATCTAACCTGCTTTATTGAACCTAATCTGACTGGTTTCTAACCTGCTTAATTTAACCTAATCTGACTGATACTGACCCTGCTTTATTTAACCTAATCTGACTGATACTGACCCTGCTTTATTTAACCTAATCTGACTGATACTGACCCTGCTTTATTTAACCTAATCTGACTGATACTGACCCTGCTTTATTTAACCTAATCTGATTGATATCTAACCTGCTTTATTTAACCTAATCTGATTGATATCTAACCTGCTTTATTTAACCTAATCTGTCTGATATCTAACCTGCTTTATTTAACCTAATCTGTCTGATAGCTAACCCTGCTTTATTTAACCTAATCTGTCTGAAATCTAACCGTTGCTTTATTTAACCTAATCTGTCTGATATCTAACCTGCTTTATTTAACCTAATCTGATTGATATCCAACCTGCTTTATTTTAACCTAATCTGATTGATATCTAACCTGCTTTATTTAACCTAATCTGACTGATATATAACCTGCTTTATTTAACCTAATCTGACTGATATCTAACCTGCTTTATGTAAATTAATCTGACTGATATCTAATCTGACTGATATCTAACCTGCTTTATTTTACCAAATCTGTCTGATATCTAACCTGCTTTATTCAACCTAATCTGACTGATATCTAACCTGCTTTATGTAAATTAATCTGACTGATATCTAACCTGCTTTGTTTAACCTAATCTCATTGATATCTAATCTGATTGATATCTAACCTGCTTTATTTAACCTAATCTCATTGACACCTAACCGGCTATATTTAACCTAATCTGACTGATATCTAACCAGCTTTATTTAACCTAATCTGTCTGATATCTAACCTGCTTTATTTAACCTAATCTCATTTATATATAACCTGCTTTATCTAACCTTATCTGAGTGATACCTAACCTGCTTTATTTAACGTAATTTGTCTGATATCTAACCGGCTTTATTTAACCTAATCTGACTGATATCTAACCTGCTTTATTTAACATAATCTCATTGAATTGAACATGCTTTATTTAACCTAATCTCATTGATATCTAAACTGCTTTATTTAACCTAAACTCATTGATATCTAAACTGCTTTATTCACCCTAATCGCATTGATAGCTAACCTGCTTTATTTAACATAATCTGATTGATACATCCATAAAAGTAGATAAAAAAAATATCTATCCTATAGGCCTAACCACACCGTAAACCTGCAATAATTTGCATGCAATTACTTTTCTTCTTAACAAACAGTTAACATCAATATAATGAACAGTTATACGAAACGATCAAGTTTACTTTTAGCAGTTTACTAGAATATATTATATTATATTATTATTATTATTATTATTATTATTATTATTATTATTATTATTATTATTATTATTATTATTATTATTATTATTATTATTATATATGATTATATTATTATCTCTATGTCATCTAACCTCAGTTGTTCTGTCTCCTCGCAGGGTACCGTCCGGTGCAGGGTGACCCGTACCTGGGGCCAGCCCCCCTCCCGCCCCTCAGCGACAGGATGAGGAAGAGGAGAGCGTTTGCTGACAAAGAGCTGGAGAGGATCATGCTGGAGAGAGAGTACAAGGAGAGAGAGATGCTAGAACCCCCTCAGGCTGCCACAGCCTCTCTGCTCTTCCCCAACAGTCTGGTCCGCCATGCTGCAGAGTACAAGTCCTACAAGACAGCCCCGGAGGAGCCTCACCACAACAACAAGGACCTCTGTCGCTTCCTGTCGCCCAGCTGTGTGGACCTGAAGTACGCGCCAGCCCCAGCAACATGGAGCTCATCTCCTCCAACGTCTCCGTGGCAACCACCTACCGCCAGTACCCTCTGACCTCTCCGCTGACCTCTCCGCGGGGGTTCATGGTGGCCGCGTGGCCCCCTCCCTCCTGTACCAGCAGTGCCTCGCAATGCCACGGCCGTCAGAACATGAAGCCAGGTGCAGTCTGGGATCCCAGGATGATGACCGCTGCCGCAGAGAGCCTCCCGCCCGACCACGATGCCACGGCAACCACTGCCGTCACTGCCGCCAAACTGGAGGGGTCAAGGGTCGCTGTGGGCCTCCCCGAGGGTTCTGACCCCCAGCAGCAGGACGGCCCCGCCCAGTCCCAGGCCCCTCTCACCCAGGGGGGGCACCGCGAACGATCAGCCTTCTCTCCCCCGAAGAGAGGCTTCGGACAGGCCTTCCCTCCTTGTACACCTCCCCTCCAGCCTCACCCCCAACCTCACCCTCACCCTCCCAGTCATGAACATGTCCTGAACAAGCTGAGCAAGGACAGTGCCAAACACACACTATCCATGAAGCTCAACTCCTTCCACTCACTCATCCAGCAGACATTGAGTGAGAAGGCTAGGGTCGGGGCTGGAGAAAGAGAGAGGGCCGGGGCCGAGGTAGGAGCTGGGGCTGGGGAGAGAGCTGGGACCGGGGCCGGAGTCGAGCTCCGGGGCCCCTACTGTAAAGAACTGCTGGAGGAAGCAGCCAGAAAGTACCGTGAAGGACCTTCTAAGGACTTCTACAGTTTCAAAGGCTCTGATAGATACAGCAAGGAGTTCCTGTCTAAGTCAGCCGGGGCCCAAGATCGTGTCCAGCCAGTCTCTGTCCTTCTCTGTGGAGGCCATTCTGAATAGGCCATCACCGGCTATGAACAGAGTTTCACAGTAACGTTATGAACAGAGCTTCACAATAACATTATGAACAGAGCTTCACAATAACATTATGAACAGAGCTTCACAGTAATTACCAGGAACGGACTGGGACCAAAAATCAACCCCGTATTTTTCTATATATTATATTTGATATGAGCATGTTGTAAATCTCTTTATGGTGTAGAGTATTTAAATGTATCACTAATGTGTCAATAAACTTGATAAATAATCAAGCTCTTGTATCAGGTTTGGTGTTTAATTCTTTGGATACATTTGATGTAATGATAATGATTTAATGATAATGATTTAATGATAATGATTTAATCATAATGATTGAATTGTGTTTGAGGTGATGGGATGTGGGTCAACCTTGTCATTGACTATTGGTTATATATTAGACATTAAGATAAAAAAAAAAAAAAATTCTCAAGCATTTCTAAGGACTGGATTCAATCCGTAGCACTGAAGTTTAGCGTCACAGCGTGATTGAAATTGAAAGGCAATGTTCCCACGTTCACGGTAAACGCTTTGATAGGGCACTCTGTAACTTTTCAACACTACGGATTGAATACAGCCCAAGTACAAGTGTTTGGAAGTCATTAGAGAGGATTAAAAATACAAATAAAAAAGATCAATGTGTTTTATAGAACACACTGTATGTACAAAAGTATGTGGACGCCCCTTCAAATTAGTGGATTTGGCTATTTCAGCCACACCCGTTGCTGACAGGTGTATAAAATCGATCACACAGCCATGCAATCTCCATAGACAAACATTGGCAGTAGTATGGCCTTACTGAAGAGTTCAGTGACTTCCAACGTGGCACCGTCATAGGATGCCACCTATCCAAAAAGTCAGTTTGTTAAATTTCTGCCTCGGTCAACTGTAAGTGCTGTTATTGTAAAGTAGAAATGTCTAGAGCAACACTGGCTCAGCCTCAAGTGGACGGGACTGCTGAGTGCTGAAGCGCGTAGCGCCTGAAAATCGCCTGTCCTCGGTTGCAACACTCACTACCGAATTCCTAACTGCCTCTGGAAGCAACGTCAGCACAAGAACTGTTCGTCATGTTCGGCTAGGCCCCTTAGTTCCAGTGAAGGGAAATCTTAAAGCTACAGCATACAATGACATTCTAGACGATTCTGTGCTTCCAACTTTGTGGCAAAAGTTTGGGGAAGGCCCTTTCCTGTTTCAGCATGACAATGCCCCGTGCACAAAGCGAAGTCCATACAGAAATGGTTTGTCGAGATTGGTGTGGAAGAACTTGACTGGCCTGCACAGAGCCCTGACCTCAACCTCATCGAACACCTTTGGGATGAATTGGAACGCCAACTGCGTGCCAGGCCCAATCGCCCAACATCAGTGCCCGACCCACTAATGCTTTTGTGGCTGAATGGAAGCAAGTCCCTGCAGCAATGTCCCAACATCTAGTGGAAAGCCTTCCCAGAAGAGTGGAGGCTGTTATAGCAGCAAAGGGGGACCAACTCCATATTAATGCCCATGATTTTGGAATGAGATGTTCAACGAGCAGGTGTCCACATACTGCTGGTCATGTAGTGTACCATTCAGGTGGTTCTAGGTAGTTTGTCCTTATTTATAGCAATACTTTTTTCACCTCTTCCACACCAACTTTTTCGGAATTCAAAGCTACATGTTTGTCTTTCACTATTTGGTCCGTTATGCATGAATATGAAGGCTCAGCATTTGTTGTTTGCATGTCGTGCCTAGATTTGCTAATCTTGTCAACCAAAAAATGATGAAAGTTCTTGAAGTGGTTGGCAATATCAAAGGGTTTTGTTAATTAGCCATCAGCCTCAATGAAGGATGGTCCAGTTAGCTTTTCTGCCTAGAATTTAAATTAAGGTACTCCTGAGCTTTTTACTATCATTCTTTATATAAGTTATCTTTGTTCCATAGTACACTTTCTTCTTCTTTTTGTTTAGTTTAATTATGTGATTTCTCAGTTTACTGTATGTTTACCAATCTGCTGTGTAGCCAGACTTACTTGCCATTCCCTTAGCCTCATCCCTCTCAGCCATACAGTTTTTCAATTCATAATCTATCCACAGGGATTTGGTCGTTTTAATAACAGTCAGTTTCTTTAAGGGCCTATCAGTAACCGGAAGAAGTTAAATGCTTCAAGTGCAGAGTCAGGATGTAAAGTTGGATAGAAAATATCACGACTGATGGAGACAGATCATTGGTCAGTAAACTTTCCAAATGTCGACAAAACAAAATATGCTAGACAAGGTGGGATCTTTTTGTGAAGAAGAACTTGACTGGCCTGCACAGAGCCCTGACCTCAACCCCATAGAACACCTTTGGGATGAATTGGAACGCCGACTGCGAGCCAGGCCTAATCGCCCAACATCAGTGCCCGACCTCACTAATGCTCTTGTGGCTGAATGGAAGCAAGTCCCCGCAGCAATGTTCCAACATCTAGTGGAAAGCCTTCCCAGAAGAGTGGAGGCTGTGATAGCAGCAAAGGGGGGACCAACTCCATATTAATGCCCATGATTTTGGAATGAGATGTTTGACGAGCAGGTGTCCACATACTAGTGGTCATGTAGTTTATGTTCTCTGTGCTGCAGATGTAATGTCTCTGTCCAGTGGAAATACGATCGGTCCATAAATAATGGACTATATATTTTCTAAAAACATTTTTCTGTCTCTCTGTAAGTCTGATCCGCAGCATTCCAGGATAATGTGAAGGCATGAGCCCTGTTTATACCTGGGTCTATTGTCCTGGTCTTGTCCACTTTCTGATTGGGTCCACATTTGTCGACTGATGTAGACAATCAAAAGATGCATTGCAGTCTGTTTGTGATTAGATCTTACTGACCACTTCCAGAGGCAGTCGAAGACGCATGTTGTACTGACAGCCTTGAATCAGATCCCAGATCTTTCCGGTAACACTGTGCTGGGCTGTTAGTTGCTACTTGACTACCTGCCAAATGTTTCATTTTTTAGTTTTAATAACCGTTTAATCAAAACTCTGCATTTAACACATCTTAGTCTTCATATTTTCTTTGCTTGACTTTTTTCATGCAACTTTTTCACCCCGGACGTTTTATCTGGTTCTACAGGACCCTTTATCTGGACATGGTTCTACAGGACCCTTTATCTGGACATGGTTCTACAGGACCCTTTATCTGGACATGGTTCTACAGGAGGCTTTATCTGGACATGGTTCTACAGGACCCTTTATCTGGACATGGTTCTACAGGAGGCTTTATCTGGACATGGTTCTACAGGACTCTTTATCTGGACATGGTTCTACAGGACCCTTTATCTGGACATGGGTCTACAGGACCCTTTATCTGGACATGGTTCTACAGGACCTCCACCAGCCGAAACAGCTAAGTAGTAACATTAACCCTATGCCATCTAATTGCAGTCGCTGTACTCCTAATATACAGGAGAACTATCGCCTTATGGTGAGGATAGCAGTGTTGCAAGCCCAGCTTCAGATGCAATCGTTAGGCAAGGGCAATTTGAAACAGCGTCTGTGCCACCAGTAAGAACAGATAGTATTATAAATCCCCCCCACACAGTCCCCGCAGCAGGAACATTTTCTCAAGGCTTCTGGAAAGAAATGCTGTCGGCATGCTCAAACGTTGTAGCTCATTCAGCTGACAGAAACGTTCAACCGGTTCTCTCCATTAAGCAACGAGTCGGAGTCAGAAGCCGAGCCTTCTCAGGTCTCTCCTACACCCATTACCGGGTCTGAGTCGCCGAAGCCTCCCACCATTAGCTCTGACAAATTGAAAACCCTAGTCATTGGCGACTCCATTACCCGCAATATTAGACTTAAAAATAATCATCCAGCAATCATACACTGTTTACCAGGGGGCAGGGCTACCGACGTAAAGGCTAATCTGAAGATGGTGCTGGCTAAGGCAAAATCTGGTGAGTGTAGAGAGTATAGGGATATTGTTATCCACGTCGGCACCAACGATGTTAGGATGAAACAGTCAGAGGTCACCAAGCGCAACATAACTTCAGCGTTTAACTTAGCTAGAAAGATGTGTCGGCATCAAGTGATTGTCTCTGGCCCCCTCCCAGTTAGGGGGAGTGATGAGCTCTACAGCAAAGTCTCACAACTCAATCGCTGGTTGGAAACTGTTTTCTGCCCCTCCCAAAATATAGAATAGATAACTGGCCCTCTTTCTGGGCCTCCCCCACAAACAGGACTAAGCCTGGCCTGCTGAGGAGTGATGGACTTCATCCTAGCTGGAGGGGTGCTACAGGACCAAGCCTGGCCTGCTGAGGAGTGACGGACTCCATCCTAGCTGGAGGGGTGATACAGGACCAAGCCTGGCCTGCTGAGGAGTGATGGACTCCATCCTAGCTGGAGGGGTGCTACAGGACCAAGCCTGGCCTGCTGAGGAGTGATGGACTCCATCCTAGCTGGAGGGGTGCTACAGGACCAAGCCTGGCCTGCTGAGGAGTGATGGACTCCATCCCTAGCTGGAGGGGTGCTACAGGACCAAGCCTGGCCTGCTGAGGAGTGATGGACTCCATCCTAGCTGGAGGGGTGCTACAGGACCAAGCCTGGCCTGCTGAGGAGTGATGGACTCCATCCTAGCTGGAGGGGTGCTACAGGACCAAGCCTGGCCTGTTGAGGAGTGATGGACTCCATCCTAGCTGGAGGGGTGCTACAGGACCAAGCCTGGCCTGCTGAGGAGTGATGGACTCCATCCTAGCTGGAGGGTGCTACAGGACCAAGCCTGGCCTGTTGAGGAGTGATGGACTCCATCCTAGCTGGAGGGGTGTTACAGGACCAAGCCTGGCCTGCTGAGGAGTGATGGACTCCATCCTAGCTGGAGGGGAGCTCTCATCTTATCTACCAACATAGACAGGGCTCTAACTCCTCTAGCTCCAATGAGACAGGGTGCAGGCCAGGCAGCAGGCTGTTAGCCAGCCCAATGAGACAGGATGCAGGCCAGGCAGCAGGCTGTTAGCCAGCCCAATGAGACAGGGTGCAGGCCAGGCAGCAGGCTGTTAGCCTCCCCAATGAGACAGGGTGCAGGCCAGGCAGCAGGCTGTTAGCCAGCCTGACAGCTTAGTGGAGTCTGCCACTAGCACAGTCAGTGTAGTCAGCTCAGCTATCTCCATTGAGACCGTGTCCGTGCCTCGATCTAGGTTGAGCAAAACTAAACATGGCGGTGTTCGCCTTAGCAAACTCACTGGAATAAAGACCTCCTCCATTCCTGTCATTATTGAAAGAGATTGTGATATCGCACATCTCAAAATAGGGTTACTTAATGTTAGATCCCTCACTTCCAAGGCATCATAGTCAATTAACTGATAACTGATAATACCTTGATGTGATTGGCCTGACTGAAACATGGCTCAAGCCTGATGAATTGACTGTGTTAAATGAGGCCTCTCCTCCTGGTTACACTAGTGACCATATCCCCCTCGCATCCCCAATAGGGCGGAGGTGTTGCTAATATTCTACGACAGCAAACTTCAATTTACAAAAAATAAAAAGACTGCATTTTCATCTTTTGAGATTCTAGTCATAAAATCTATGCAGCCTACTCAGTCACTTTGTATAGCTACTGTTTAAAGGCCTCCTGGGCTGTATACAACACTCCTCACTGAGTTTCCTGAATTCCTATCTGACCTTGTAGTCATGGCAGATAATATTCTAATTTTTGGTGACTTCAATATTCACATGTAAAGGTCAACAGACCCACTCCAAAAGGCTTTCGGAGCCATCATCGACTCAGTGGGTTTTGTCCAACATGTCTCCGGACCTTCTCATTGCCACAGTCATACCCTGGATCTAGTTTTGTCCCGTTGAATAAATATTGTGGATCTAAATGTTTTTCCTCAATAATCCTGGACTATCGGACCACCATTTTATTACGTTTGCAATCGCAACAAATAATCTGCTCAGACCCCAACCAAGGATTATCAAAAACTGCGCTATTAATTCTCGGACAACCCAAAGATTCCTAGAGGCCCTTCCAGACTCCCTCCACCTCCCCCGAGGACGTCAGAGTACAACAATCTAACTGAGGATCTAAATTTACCCTAGATGCAGTCGCATCCCTAAAAACGAAAAAGACATTTGTCACAAGAAATTAGCTCCTACAGAAAATACCCCGAGCCCTGAAGCAAGCTTCCAGAAAATTGGAAGGGAAATTGCGCCCACCAAACTGGAAGTCTTCCGACTAGCTTGGAAAGACAGTACTGTGCAATATCGAAGAGCCCTCACTGCTGCTCGATCATCCTATTTTTCCAACCTTATTGAGGAGAATAAGAACAATCTAACATTTATTCATGATGCTGTCGCAAAGCTAACTAAAAAGCAGCATTCCCCAAGAGAGGATGGCCTTCACTTCAGCAGTGATGAACTTCTTTTGACGAAAATATCATGATCATTAGAAAGCAAATTACGGACTCCTCTTTGAATCTAAGTTTTTCTCCAAAGGTCAGTTGTCCTGAGTCTGCACAGAAGTGCCAGGTCCCTCAGGTTTTTTAAATCCTGTATCTCTCGACACATTCACGAAAAATAGTTATGGCCTCTAAACCTTCCAGCTGTCTACAGGACCCTATTCCAACTAAACTACTGAAAGAGCTACTTCCTGGTCTTGGCCCTCCTATGTTGAACATAATAAACAGCTCCCTATCCTCCGGATGTGGACCAAACTCACTAAAAGTGACAGTAATAAAGCCTCTCCTGAAAAAGACCCCATCAAACTAAAATCGGCCCATGTCAAATCTCCCATTCCTCTCAATCATTTTAGAAAAAGCTGTTGCGCAGCAACTCACTGCCTTCCTGAAGACAAATAATGTATACAAAACGCTCCAGTCTGGCTTTAGACCCCATCATAGCACTGAGACTGCCTCCAGTCTGGCTTTAGACCCCATCATAGCACTGAGACTGCCTCCAGTCTGGCTTTAGACCCCATCATAGCACTGAGACTGCCTCCAGTCTGGCTTTAGACCCCATCATAGCACTGAGACCGCACTCGTGAAGGTGGTAAATTACCTTTTAATGGCGTCAGACCAAGGCTCTGCATCTGTCC
Source organism: Coregonus clupeaformis (assembly GCF_020615455.1). NCBI lineage: Eukaryota > Metazoa > Chordata > Actinopteri > Salmoniformes > Salmonidae > Coregonus > Coregonus clupeaformis. Next base: position 56,142 of record NW_025535895.1, on the reverse strand, counting down.
TCGTGCTCCTAGACCTTAGTGCCACTTTTGACACCATCGATCACCACATTATTTTGGAGAGATTGGAAACCTTAATTGGTCTACACGGACAAGTTCCTGCCTGGTTTAGATCTTATCTGTCGAAAAGATATCAGTTTGTCTCTGTGGACCGTTTGTCCTCTGACAAATCAATGGTACGTTTCGGTGTTCCTCAAGGTTCACTATTGTTTTCACTATATATTCTACCTCTTGGTGATGTCATTCGGAAACACAACTCGGACAAACAGAGATGCTAGTTCTAGGTCCCAAGAAACAAAGAGATCTGCTGTTTGATCTGACAATTAATTTAGATTGTTGTACAGTCGTATCAAATAAAACTGTAGGACCTCGGTGTTACTCTGACCCTGATCTCTTTTTGATAAACATACCAAGATTATTTCAAGTGCAGTTTCTTTCCATCTTCGTAACATTGCAAAATCAGAAACCTTTTATACAAAAATGATGCAGAAAAGCTAATCCATGCTGTTGTCACTTCTAGATTAGACTACTGCAATGCTCTACTCTCCGGCTACCCGGATAAAGCACTAAATAAACTTCAGTTAGTGCTAAACACGGCAGCTAGAATCTTGACTAGAACCAAAAAATGTGATCACATTACTCCAGTGCTAGCCTCTCTACACTGGCTTCCTGTTAAGGCTAGGGCTGATTTCAAGGTTTTGCTGCTAACCTACAAAGCATTACATGGACTTGCTCCTACCTATCTCTCCGATTTGGTCCTGCCGTACATACCTACACGTACGCTACGGTCACAAGCCCCCTTATTGTCCCTAGAATTTCTAAGTAAACAGCTGGCTTTCTCCTATAGAGCTCAATTTTCATGGAATGGTCTGCCTATCCATGTGAGAGACGCAGACTCGGTCTCGACCTTTAAGTCTTTACTGAAGACTCATCTCTTCAGTAGGTCCTATGATTGAGTGTAGTCTGGCCCAGGGGTGCGAAGGTGAATGGCAAGGCAATGGAGCGACAAACCGCCCTTGCTGTTTCTGCCTGGCCGGCTCCCCTCTCTCCACTGGGATCCTCTGCCTCTGACCCTATTACGGGGGCTGAGTCACTGGCTTACTAGTGTTCTTCCATGCTGTCCCTAGGAGTGGTGTGTCACGTCGTGCCAGGCTTTTTTGAGCTATACTTGACCTGAGTAGGTTGAGTTACTGACGTGATCTTCCTCCTCGGCTCGTGCAGTGGAGGAGATCTTTGTGGGCTATACTCAGCCTTGTCTCAGCGTAGTAAATTGGTGGTCTGCCGATATCCCTCTAGTGGTGTGGCAGCGGTTCTAGGGTCAGTCTGTTATATCTGGTGTAATTCTACTGTCTTATCTGGTGTCCTGTGTGATTTTACTGTAGATATGATCACTCTCTCTCTTTCTCCCTCCCCTCCCGGAGGACCTGAGCCCTAGGACCATGCCTCAGGACTACCTGGCCTGATGACTCCTGGCTGTCCCCAGTCCACCTGGTTGTGCTGCTGCTACAGTTTTAACTGTTCTGCCTGCGGCTATGGAACCCTGACCCGTTTCACCGGACGTGCTACCTTGTCCTGGACCCTGACCCGTTTCACCGGACGTGCTACCTTGTCCTGGACCTGCTGTTTTCAACTCTCTCTCCCTCTGTCTACCCACCTGCTGTCTCTCCCTCTGTCTACCCACCTGCTGTCTCTCCCTCTGTCTACCCACCTGCTCTCTCTCTCCCTCTTGCTCTCTCCTCTGTCTACTACCTGCTCTCTCCCTCTGTCTACCCACCTGCTGTCTCTCCCTCTGTCTACCCACCTGCTGTCTCTCCCTCTGTCTACCGCACCTGCTCTCTCTCCCTCTGTCTACCCACCTGCTGTCTCTCCCTCTGTCTACCCACCTGCTGTCTCTCCCTCTGTCTACCCACCTGCTGTCTCTCCCTCTGTCTACCCACCTGCTGTCTCGACCTCAATACTCGGCTATGTCACGGTTTCGGCCGAGGCTGCTCCTCCTCCTGGTTCGGGCAGGCTTCGGCGGTCGTCGTCCCCGGAGTACTAGCTGCCACCGATCTATGTTTCATGTTCGTTTGGTTTTGTCTTGATGTTGTACACCTGTGTCTTGTTAGTCCTCGTTAGTGTCCTATTTAGTTCTCGTTGTGTGTGTTTGTCTTTGTGTGTGATTGCTCTTCTGTTTTGTGTTGGAGCTACGTACTTCCCTCCAGTGTTTTGGAGAGGTTTTTCGCACATGTTAGTGCGCCGTTTGTTTGACGCCTGTGTGCGCCATTATTTCGCCTTCAGGCTTATTGTGCTTATTTTCTACGTGAATATTGCACTAAAGTCTTTTGGACTGAGCTTCTGCGTCCTGCGCTCCTGTCCCATACTGATACACCATTTTGACACGCCCTCTTGTTTCTCGCTTCCGCATTGTCTCCGTGCTGCTGTGCTGTTTGCTGCTACTTGGCTACCTGCCAAACTATTCACGTTTTACTTTTAATAAACGTTTAATCAATCTCTGTGTTCAACAAATTTACCAACTTTTTAGTTTTGTCCTCACTCATCTTTTTTCGTTAAACTTTTTTCACCCCCGGACGTTTTATCCCGAGACAGAAGAGTCATTTTCCGTGCGTTTTTGCTGCCAACTTTACTTTATTTTCCTTTTTTCCATCGCAACTTTTTTTTCCTCATTCAACTTTTTTCACTCCGGACGCTTTATCTGGACATGGTTCGTCAACATCTTCAACAGCCGAAGCTAAGTAGTAACATTAACATGATGTCTTCTAATTGCAGTCGCTGTACTCATAATATACAGGAGAACGATCGCCTTACGGCGAGAATAGCTGTGCTACAAGCCCAGCTTCAGACGCAATCGTTAGGCAAGGGTAATTTCAGTGTAGGAAAGGAAGAAACAGCGTCTGTGCCACCAGTAAGTACAGATAGTAACGTTAGTATAAATCCCCTCGCATAGTCCCCGCAGCCGGACAACTTTCTCATGGCTTCTGGAGGGAAATACTGTTGGAATGATCAACGGTGTCGCTCATTCAGCCGACAGAAACTTTCAACCGGTTTTCCCCATTATGTAGCGAGTCGGAGTCTGAGTCTGAGTCTTCTCTTGTCTCTACTCCTCCGTTACGGGGTCTGAGACGCCGAAGGCTCCCACCATTAGCTCTGACAAATTGAAAACCCTAGTCATTGGCGACTCCATTACCCGCAGTATTAGACTTAAAACGAATCACCCAGCGATCATACACTGTTTACCAGGGGGCAGGGCTACCGACGTTAAGGCTAATCTAAAGATGGTGCTGGCTAAAGCTAAAACTGGCGAGTGTAGAGAGTATAGAGATATTGTTATCCACGTCGGCACCAACGATGTTAGGATGAAACAGTCAGAGGTCACCAAGTGCAACATAGCTTCAGTGTGTAAATCAGCTAGAAAGATGTGTCGGCATCGAGTAATTGTCTCTGGCCCCCTCCCAGTTAGGGGAGTGACGAGCTCTACAGCAGAGTCTCAGCACTCAATCGCTGGTTGAAAACAGTTTTCTGCCCCTCCCAAAAGATAGAATTTGTAGATAATGGGCCCTCTTTCTGGGACTCACCCACAAACAGGACCAAGCCTGACCTGCTGATGAGGGACGGACTCCATCCTAGCTGGAGGGGTGCTCTCATCTTATCTACCAACATAGATAGGGCTCTAACTCCTCTAGCCCCACAGTGAAATAGGGTGCAGGCCAGGCAGCAGGCTGTTAGCCAACCTGCCAGCTTAGTGGAGTCTGCCAATAGCACAGTCAGTGTAGTCAGCTCAGCCATACCCATTGAGACTGTGTCTGTGCCTCGACCTAGGTTGGGCAAAACTAAACATGGCGGTGTTCACCTTAGCAATCTTATTAGGATAAAGACCTCCTCCATTCCTGCCATTATTGAAAGAGATCGTGATACCTCACATCTCAAAATAGGGTTACTTAATGTTAGATCCCTCACTTCAAAGGCAGTCATAGTCAATGAACTAATCACTGATCATAATCTTGATGTGATTGGCCTGACTGAAACATGGCTTAAGCCTGATGAATTTGCTGTGTTAAATGAGGCCTCACCTCCTGGTTATACTAGTGACCATATTCCCGTGCATCCCGCAAAGGCGGAGGTGTTGCTAACATTTACGATAGCAAATTTCAATTTACCAAAAAAAAATGGCGTTCTCGTCTTTTGAGCTTCTAGTCATGAAATCTATGCAGCCTACTCAATCACTTTTATAGCTACTGTTTACAGGCCTCCTGGGCCATATACAGCGTTCCTCTCTGAGTTTCCTGAATTCCTATCAGACCTTGTAGTCATAGCAGATCATATTCTAATTTTTGGTGATTTTAATATTCACATGGAGAAGTCCACAGACCCACTCCAAAAGTCTTTCGGAGCCATCATCGACTCAGTGGGTTTTGTCCAACATGTCTCTGGACCTACTCACTGCCACAGTCATACTCTGGACCTAGTTTTGTCCCATGGAATAAATGTTGTAGATCTTAATGTTTTTCCACAAAATCCTGGACTATCGGACCACCATTTTATTACGTTTGCAATCGCAACAAATAATCTGCTCAGACCCCAACCAAGGAGCATCAAAAGTCGTGCCTATAAATTCTCAGACAACACAAAAATTCCTTGATGCCCTTCCAGACTCCTTCTGCCTACCCAAGGACGTCAGAGGACAAAAATCAGTTAACCACTTAACTGAGGAACTCAATTTAACCTTGCGCAATACCCTAGATGCAGTTGCACCCCTAAAAACGAAAAACATTTGTCATAAGAAACTAGCTCCCTGGTATACAGAAAATACCCGAGCTTTGAAGCAAGCTTCCAGGAAATTGGAACGGAAATGGCGCCACACCAAACTGGAAGTCTTCCGACTAGCTTGGAAAGACAGTACCGTGCAGTACCGAAGAGCCCTCACTGCTGCTCGATCATCCTACTTTTCCAACTTAATCGAGGAAAATAAGAACAATCCAAAATTTATTTTTGATACTGTTGCAAAGCTAACTAAAAAGCAGCATTCCCCAAGAGAGGATGGCTTTCACTTCAGCAGTAATAAATTCATGAACTTCTTTGAGGAAAAGATCATGACCATTAGAAAGCAAATTACGGACTCCTCTTTGAATCTGCGTATTCCTCCAGGGCTTAGCTGTCCTGGATCTGCACAGACTCTGCGAGGGCCTGGGATCGGAGAGACACTTAAGTGTTTTAGTACTATATCTCTTGACACAATGATGAAAATAATCATGGCCTCTAAACCTTCAAGCTGCATACTGGATCCTATTCCTACTAAACTGCTGAAGGAGCTGCTTCCTGTGCTTGGCCCTCCTATGTTGAACATAATAAACAGCTCTCTATCCACCGGATGTGTACCAAACTCACTAAAAGTGGCAGTGATAAAGCCTCTCTTGAAAAAGCCAAACCTTGACCCGGAAAATATAAAAACTATCGGCCTATATCGAATCTTCCATTCCTCTCAAAAATTTTTAGAAAAAGCTGTTGCGCAGCAACTCACTGCCTTTCTGAAGACAAACAATGTATACGAAATGCTTCAGTCTGGTTTTAGACCCCATCATAGCACTGAGACTGCACTTGTGAAGGTGGTAAATGACCTTTAATGGCGTCAGACCGAGGCTCTGCATCTGTCCTCGTGCTACTAGACCTTAGTGCTGCCTTTGACACTATCGATCACCACATTCTTTTGGAGAGACTGGAAACCCAAATTGGTCTACACGGACAAGTTCTGGCCTGGTTTAGATCTTACCTGTCGGAAAGATATCAGTTTGTCTCTGTGAATGGTCTGTCCTCCGACAAATCAACTGTACATTTCGGTGTTCCTCAAGGTTCCGTTTTAGGACCACTATTGTTTTCACTATATATTTTACCTCTTGGGGATGTTATTCGAAAACATAATGTTAACTTTCACTGCTATGCGGATGACACACAGCTGTACATTTCAATGAAACATGGTGAAGCCCCAAAATTGCCCTCGCTAGAAGCCTGTGTTTCAGACATAAGGAAGTGGATGGCTGAAAACGTTTCACTTTTAAACTCAGACAAAACAGAGATGCTTGTTCTAGGTCCCAAGAAACAAAGAGATCTTCTGTTAAATCTGACAATTCATCTTGATGGTTGTAAAGTCGTCTCAAATAAAACTGTGAAGGACCTCGGCGTTACTCTTGACCCTGATCTCTCTTTTTGACGAACATATCAAGACTGTTTCAAGGACAGCTTTTTTCCATCTACGTAACATTGCAAAAATCAGAAATTTTCTGTCCAAAAATGATGCAGAAAAATTAATCCATGCATTTGTTACTTCTAGGTTAGACTACTGCAATGCTCTACTTTCCGCTACCCGGATAAAGCACTAAATAAACTTCAGTTAGTGCTAAATACGGCTGCTAGAATCCTGACTAGAACCAAGAAATTTGATCATATTACTCCAGTGCTAGCTTCCCTACACTGGCTTCCTGTTAAGGCAAGGGCTGATTTCAAGGTTTTACTGTTAACCTATAAAGCGTTACATGGGCTTGCTCTACCTATCTTTCCGAGTTGGTCCTGCCGTACATACCAATACGTACGCTACGGTCACAAGACGCAGGCCTCCTAATTGTCCCTAGAATTTCTAAGCAAACAGCGGGAGGCAGGGCTTTCTCCTATAGATCTCCATTTTTATGGAACAGTTTGCCTACCCATGTGAGAGACGCAGACTCGGTCTCAACCTTTAAGTCTTTACTGAAGACTTATCTCTTCAGTAGGTCATATGATTGAGTGTAGTCTGGCCCAGGAGTGTGAAGGTGAACGGAAAGGCTCTGGAGCAATGAACAGCCCTTGCTGTCTCTGCCAGGCCGGTTCCCCTCTCTCCACTGGGGTTCTCTGCCTCTAACCCTGTTACAGGGGCTGAGTCACTGGCTTGCTGGTGCTCTTTCATGCCGTCCCTAGGAGGGGTGCGTCACTTGAGTGGGTTGAGTTACTGACGTGATCTTCCTGTCTGGGTTGGCGCCCCCTTTGGTTTGTGCTGTGGTGGAGACCTCTGTGGGCTATACTCGGCCTTGTCTCAGGATTGTAAGTTGGTGGTTGAGGATATCCCTCTAGTGGTGCGGGGCTGTGCTTTGGCAGAGTGGGTGGGGTTATATCCTTCCTGTTTGGCCCTGTCCGGGGTTTCTTCGGATGGGGCCACAGTGTCTCCGGACCGCTCCTGTCTCAGCCTCCAGTATTTATGCTGCAGTAGTTTATGTGTCGGGGGGCTGGGGTTAGTTGGTTATACCTGGAGTACTTCTCCTGTCTTATCCAGTGTCCTGTGTGAATTTAAGTATGCTCTCTCTAATTCTCTCGTTCTCTCTTTCTCTCTGAGAACCTGAGCCCTAGGACCATACGTCAGGACTACCGGGCATGCTGACACCTTGCTGTCCCCAGTCCGCCTGGCCTTGCTGCTATTCCAGTTTCAACTGTTCTGCCTGCGGTTACGAAACCCCTACCTGTCCCAGACCTGCTGTTTTCAACTCTTAATGATCGGCTATGAAAAGCCAACTGAGATTTATTCCTGATTATTATTTGACCATGCTTGTCACGTATGAACATTTTTGAACATCTTGGCATGGTTCTGTTATAATCTCCACCCGGCACAGCCAGAAGAGGACTGGCCACCCCTCATAGCCTGGTTCCTCTCTAGGTTTCTTCCTAGGTTTTGGCCTTTCTAGGGAGTTTTTCCTAGCCACCGTGCTTCTACACATGCATTACTAGCTGTTTGGGGTTTTAGGCTGGGTTTCTGTACAGCACTTCGAGATATTAGCTGATGTAAGAAGGGCTATATAAAATAAAATTGATTGATTGATTCATGTACCACACCCACCTTCAGCACCCCTTGACAGGCTATGAAAAGCCAATTTACATTTACTCCTGAGGTACTGACCTGTTGCACCCTCTACAACCACTGTGATTATTGTTTGACCCTGCTGGTCATCTATGAACGTTTTAACATCTTGAAGAACAATCTGGCCTTAATAGCCATGTACTCTTATAATCTCCACACGGCACAGCCAGAAGAGGACTGGCCACCCCTCAGAGCCTGGTTCCTCTCTAGGTTTCATCCTAGGTTCCTGCCTTTCTATTGAGTTTTTCCTAGCCACCGTGCTTCTAAATCTGCATTGCTTGCTGTTCGGGGTTTTAGGCTGGGTTTATGTATAAGCACTTTGTGACATCTGCTGATGTAAAAAGGGCTTTATAAATACATTTTACTTTATTTGAATTGTAAAAGAATCCTGACCACGAAAGCGTATAAATTTGGACACTGTCACAGTGTTCCCGCCCTCTCAAAAAAATGACACTGGCCAGTTGAGGTTGTAATTATGGACAACGATACCTTAATTCTGGAGGAAACCAAATGCCTACTGGCACTGTGGTCGGATGCCACAGTCCAATAGCAGTTAGATCACGCATATAGAAATAAAGATATTTGTCACGATCGTGTAAGGAATAGACCAAGGCGCAGCGTGATGAACGAACATGGTTCAACTTTATTATCTTTAGTGATAATAGACCACAATAACCAAAACAAGAAACAACTCGTGAAGTCCACGGTAACAATGACCAACACGGAACAAAAACCCACAAACACAAAGGGAAAACAGACAGTTTAAATATGGCTCCCAATCAGAGACAACCAACGACAGCTGACACTCGTTGCCTCTGATTGGGAGTCACTCTAGCCAACATAGAAATAAACACAACAGAATGAACACACCCTGGCTCAACATATAGAGTCCCAGAGCCAGGGTGTGACAATATTTATGAAGAGATATCATCCTGAATGAGAGAAAAGGGTTTCTCCCATTCCCACATCCAATGCCAGCGCAAAATCAAATATTTGAAAACATCATACAGAAAGGCCAAGGACTGTTATAGCAGGAGATCAATTTTATTCAGAGCTAGACACAATATGGGGTGACCTTCCCACCACCAGCCCACTGAGGCAATACACATAACTAAAAGAGGGTTCCTCAAGGGTTCTTTGGGAAGGGTCGTGGTTCTATGTGGAACCTTTTTGCCCTTCAATGTTTCTTTGCATTCAGAAAAGGGTTCTTTCCTCTTTTAGGGATAATTCAAATGCAGGGGCGGCAGCTCATTCCAATGTTTAGAAGGGTGGTTTTAGTTGGTGTTATCTGTTGTGTTACGCAATTACATGTTAAATAAGACTATGGTCTTATCTGTTGTGTTACGCAATTACATGTTAAATATGACTATGGCCAGTAATTCAACTGTCTCCTCAGGGCCGTTGCAGGGCTAGCACACCTGATTCAACTGTCTCCTCAGGGACCCCCAGCCGTTGCAGGGCTAGCACACCTGATTCAACTGTCTCCTCAGGGACCCCCAGCCGTTGCAGGGCTAGCACACCTGATTCAACTGTCTCCTCAGGGCCGTTGCAGGGCTAGCACACCTGATTCAACTGTCTCCTCAGGGACCCCCAGCCGTTGCAGGGCTAGCAAACCTGATTCAACTGTCTCCTCAGGGACCCCCAGCCGTTGCAGGGCTAGCAAACCTGATTCAACTGTCTCCTCAGGGCCGTTGCAGGGCTAGCAAACCTGATTCAACTGTCTCCTCAGGGCCGTTGCAGGGCTAGCACACCTGATTCAACTGTCTCCTCAGGGCCGTTGCAGGGCTAGCACACCTGATTCAACTGTCTCCTCAGGGCCGTTGCAGGGCTAGCACACCTGATTCAACTGTCTCCTCAGGGACCCCCAGCCGTTGCAGGGCTGGCAACCCTGATTCAACTGTCTCCTCAGGGACCCCCAGCCGTTGCAGGGCTAGCAAACCTGATTCAACTGTCTCCTCAGGGCCGTTGCAGGGCTAGCAAACCTGATTCAACTGTCTCCTCAGGGCCGTTGCAGGGCTAGCACACCTGATTCAACTGTCTCCTCAGGGCCGTTGAGGGCTAGCACACCTGATTCAACTGTCTCCTCAGGGCCGTTGCAGGGCTAGCACACCTGATTCAACTGTCTCCTCAGGGCCGTTGCAGGGCTAGCACACCTGATTCAACTGTCTCCTCAGGGCCGTTGCAGGGCTAGCACACCTGATTCAACTGTCTCCTCAGGGCCGTTGCAGGGCTAGCACACCTGATTCAACTGTCTCCTCAGGGCCGTTGCAGGGCTAGCACACCTGATTCAACTGTCTCCTCAGGGCCGTTGCAGGGCTAGCACACCTGATTCAACTGTCTCCTCAGGGCCGTTGCAGGGCTAGCACACCTGATTCAACTGTCTCCTCAGGGCCGTTGCAGGGCTAGCAAACCTGATTCAACTGTCTCCTCAGGGACCCCCAGCCGTTGCAGGGCTAGCACACCTGATTCAACTGTCTCCTCAGGGACCCCCAGCCGTTGCAGGGCTAGCACACCTGATTGAACTGTCTCCTCAGGGACCCCCAGCCGTTGCAGGGCTAGCAAACCTGATTCAACTGTCTCCTCAGGGACCCCCAGCCGTTGCAGGGCTAGCACACCTGATTCAACTGTCTCCTCAGGGCCGTTGCAGGGCTAGCAAACCTGATTCAACTTTTCAATTAAGACAAAAATAACATTTATGGAAATTTAACAATATAGTATGGCTAACCAGAAAATAAGAACCCAGGGGAACATTAGACCTCCACATTATACCTTGATCTAAAGGTTCAGGGGAACATTAGACCACATTATACCTTGATCTAAAGGTTCAGGGGAACATTAGACCTCCACATTATATCTTGATCTAAAGGTACAGGGGAACATTAGACCTCCACATTATACCTTGATCTAAAGGTTCAGGGGAACATTAGACCTCCACATTATACCTTGATCTAAAGGTTCAGGGGAACATTAGACCACATTATACCTTGATCTAAAGGTTCAGGGGAACATTAGACCTCCACATTATACCTTGATCTAAAGGTTCAGGGGAACATTAGACCACATTATACCTTGATCTAAAGGTTCAGGGGAACATTAGACCTCCACATTATACCTTGATCTAAAGGTTCAGGGGAACATTAGACCACATTATACCTTGATATAAAGGTACAGGGGAACATTAGACCACATTATACCTTGATCTAAAGGTACAGGGGAACATTAGACCACATTATACCTTGATATAAAGGTTCAGGGGAACATTAGACCTCCACATTATACCTTGATCTAAAGGTTCAGGGGAACATTAGACCTCCACATTATACCTTGATCTAAAGGTACAGGGGAACATTAGACCACATTATACCTTGATATCAAGGTTCAGGGGAACATTAGACCTCCACATTATACCTTGATCTAAAGGTACAGGGGAACATTAGACCACATTATACCTTGATATAAAGGTTCAGGGGAACATTAGACCTCCACATTATACCCTGATCTAAAGGTACAGGGGAACATTAGACCACATTATACCTTGATATAAAGGTTCAGGGGAACATTAGACCTCCACATTATACCTTGATCTAAAGGTTCAGGGGAACATTAGACCTCCACATTATACCTTGATCTAAAGGTTCAGGGGAACATTAGACCTCCACAATATACCTTGATCTAAAGGTTCAGGGGAACATTAGACCTCCACATTATACCTTGATCTAAAGGTTCAGGGGAACATTAGACCACATTATACCCTGATCTAAAGGTACAGGGGAACATTAGACCACATTATACCTTGATCTAAAGGTACAGGGGAACATTAGACCTCCACATTATACCTTGATCTAAAGGTTCAGGGGAACATTAGACCACATTATACCTTGATCTAAAGGTTCAGGGGAACATTAGACCTCCACATTATACCTTGATCTAAAGGTACAGGGGAACATTAGACCTCCACATTATACCTTGATATAAAGGTTCAGGGGAACATTAGACCACATTATACCTTGATCTAAAGGTTCAGGGGAACATTAGACCACATTATACCTTGATATAAAGGTACAGGGGAACATTAGATCTCCACATTATACCTCGATATAAAGGTTCAGGGGAACATTAGACCTCCACATTATACCTTGCCATACACTTGTCTTTCACTGCGCTCTTCTGCTGTGACTCCATAATAGTCCGTTCCCCATGCATCCCCAATACATTTGTAGTTCAGTTTACATTCTGTAATGCTAGTATGCCTCCATGAGTGAAGGAGACTCTGTTTCTGAATTATAACTGATCAAGGATTTGCAGAAAACCGTCATGGCCAATTTTTGTTGCTTTGGTAAAACAGTTTGTTCCCATAGGCCTACTAAATAAGAATCTTATCCATGGAATATAATCAAATCAAATCTGATCCATGTAATATAATAAAATAAAATAAAATAGTATTGGTCACATACACATATTTAGCAGATGTTATTGGTCACATATTTAGCAGATGTTATTGGTCACATATTTAGCAGATGTTATTGCGGGTGTAGCGAAATGCTTGTGTTCCTAGCTCCAACAGTGCAGTAGTATTGTCACGACTTCCGCCGAGGCTGCCCCTCCTCCTTGTTCGGGCAGGTTTCGGCGTTCGTCGTCACCGGCTTACTAGCTACTGCCGCTCCCATTCTCATCACTCCACTTGTCATGTCTTGTCTTGTCAATCACACACACCTGGTGCTCATTCCCCTAATTAGTCTGTGTATAAGTGTTCCCTCTGTTCCCCTTGTCTTTGTGAGTGATTGTTCTATGTGGGAGGAGAGTAGCTCGGTTGAGATACTCTCTCATTTATTTTGCCAGGTTTGATTTTCCCCTGTGTCATTACATTTATTGTATTTTCTGAGACTGTGCTTGGTCAGGGAGGATTGTTTCCCCTGTACCTGTGTTTGGTCAGGGAGGATTGTTTCCCCTGTACCTGTGTTTGGTCAGGGGAGGATTGTTTCCCTGTACCTGTGTTTGGTCAGGGAGGATTGTTTCCCCTGTACCTGTGTTTGGTCAGGGAGGATTGTTTCCCCTGTACCTGTTTGGATTGCCGTTGTAGGCGCATTGTATGTCTGGAAGGAATAAAGCTGCTTCCGGTTATTTTACTCCTGCGCCTGACTCCGTCCATCATTCACCACAAGTATCTAACAATGCAATCCTTTTCAATTTTGTTAAATTCTATTATATAATATCCTGTGAATCTTTGACAATTTTACCTACAAATCGCTAGCAATAAAGTGCAGAAGATGTCCAAACTGATGCGTAAAGGCACAAAGCTTTCTGTAAGCATGAGCGAGGCCACTGTCCAATATGATGTACAACACGAAGGACTCTTTAGGCTACTTTAAGATTGAAACTTTATTCATTATAAAGCCACAGTATTTATTCATTTATAAAGCCACAGTATTTATTCATTTATAAAGACATAGTATTTATTCCTTTATAAAGACATAGTATTTATTCCTTTATAAAGACATGGTATTTATTCCTTTATAAAGACATAGTATTTGTTCCTTTTATAAAGACATAGTATTTATTCCTTTATAAAGACATAGTATTTATTCCTTTATAAAGACATAGTATTTGTTCCTTTATAAAGACATAGTATTTGTTCCTTTATAAAGACATAGTATTTGTTCCTTTATAAAGACATAGTATTTGTTCCTTTATAAAGACATAGTATTTATTCCATTATAAAGACATAGTATGTGTTCCATTATAAAGACATAGTATGTGTTCCATTATAAAGACATAGTATTTGTTCCATTATAAAGACATAGTATGTGTTCCATTATAAAGACATAGTATTTGTTCCATTATAAAGACATAGTATGTGTTCCATTATAAAGACATAGTATGTGTTCCATTATAAAGACATAGTATTTGTTCCTTTATAAAGACATAGTATTTGTTCCTTTATAAAGACATAGTATTTGTTCCTTTATGAAGACATAGTATGTGTTCCTTTATGAAGACATAGTATGTGTTCCATTATAAAGACATAGTATTTGTTCCTTTATAAAGACATAGTATTTGTTCCTTTATAAAGACATAGTATTTATTCCTTTATAAAGACATAGTATTTGTTCCTTTATAAAGACATAGTATTTGTTCCTTTATAAAGACATAGTATTTATTCCTTTATAAAGACATAGTATTTATTCCTTTATAAAGACATAGTATTTGTTCCTTTATAAAGACATAGTATTTGTTCCTTTATAAAGACATAGTATTTATTCCTTTATAAAGACATAGTATTTATTCCTTTATAAAGACATAGTATTTGTTCCTTTATAAAGACATAGTATTTATTCCTTTATAAAGACATAGTATTTATTCCTTTATAAAGACATAGTATGTGTTCCTTTATAAAGACATAGTATTTGTTCCTTTATAAAGACATAGTATGTGTTCCTTTATAAAGACATAGTATTTATTCCTTTATAAAGACATAGTATTTGTTCCTTTATAAAGACATAGTATTTGTTCCTTTATAAAGACATAGTATTTATTCCATTATAAAGACATAGTATGTGTTCCATTATAAAGACATAGTATGTGTTCCATTATAAAGACATAGTATTTGTTCCATTATAAAGACATAGTATGTGTTCCATTATAAAGACATAGTATTTGTTCCATTATAAAGACATAGTATGTGTTCCATTATAAAGACATAGTATGTGTTCCATTATAAAGACATAGTATTTGTTCCTTTATAAAGACATAGTATTTGTTCCTTTATAAAGACATAGTATTTGTTCCTTTATGAAGACATAGTATGTGTTCCTTTATGAAGACATAGTATGTGTTCCATTATAAAGACATAGTATTTGTTCCTTTATAAAGACATAGTATTTGTTCCTTTATAAAGACATAGTATTTGTTCCTTTATAAAGACATAGTATTTATTCCTTTATGAAGACATAGTATTTGTTCCTTTATAAAGACATAGTATTTATTCCTTTATAAAGACATAGTATTTGTTCCTTTATAAAGACATAGTATTTATTCCTTTATAAAGACATAGTATGTGTTCCATTATAAAGACATAGTATGTGTTCCATTATAAAGACATAGTATGTGTTCCTTTATAAAGATATAGTATTTATTCCTTTAGAAGACATAGTATTTGTTGCTCCTTTGCACTTTTTATACATTGCCGCTTTTATCAATTCTCATCATGTGACCAGGCGTCTTGCTATAGGTTATCATATTAGAGGTTCTATATGCTAATTCTTGTTAAGACCTGCTTAAATACAACCAATGCACCTAGGCCTACAAAGCTGTTTTACTGTAACAAAAAAAAAAGGAGGATATGTGAAATAGTGTTTATTTGTACAGGTCGAGGATAGCGGGACAGTAACCCATTCCGTCCAGTTTTAAATCAAGGCAGGTTTGATTAATTTTCATACAGGGAGGGACCAGAGAATCTGGTCACAATGCAGACGCAGTGGGCAGATAAAATACACATTTATTACCATGTGTAGACACAACAAATCTCCATCAGATAGTGATCGGAAAATCTTGATCGGATGACGACAACCATGTTAATGCAAAGTGTATCCATGGCTATGGTGAGACACAGACATATCCAGAAACTGCTAGAGTGATGTGTAAAAGGCAGAACAGGAATGTGAACACAGAACACTGATCTGTAGGGATGAATGGAGGAACATTGATCTGCGAAGGCTAAAGGCAGCTTTAGGAATGAAACAGACAAACTAGATAAATCTGCTTTGAAACACATCCTAATTTGCTCTTTCTGGCAACACACTTTTTACTTTTCAATGGAAAGAATATAAAATATAATATATAATATATAATACAATATAGAATAGAACATATAATATAATATATAATATATAATAGGATACATAATATAACATACAACATATAATAGAATATGTAATATAATATATAATATAGAATGTATAATAGAATATGTAATATATTTAAGCAATAAGGCACGAGGGGTGTGGTATATGGCCAAAATACCACAGCTAAGGGCTGTTCTTAAACACGATGCGTACGGAGTTGTATATAATAATATACTTATTGCTATTATAAACTGGTTACCAATGCAATTAGAGCAGTAAAAATAAATGTTTTGTCCTACCCGTGGTATACCACGGCTGTCAGCCTATCAGCATTCAGGGCTCAAACCACCCAGTTTATAAAATATAATATATAATATAATATATAATATATAATAGAAAATAGAATAGAATATGGAATGTAGAATATAATAAGTAATATAATATATAACAAATGTATTCACCCCCCTTGGCATTTGTCCTATTTTGTTGCCTTACAACCTGGAATTAAATTTGTTTGGTAGGCATGTTTGTATCATTTCATTTACACAACATGCCTACCACTTTGAAGATGCAAAATATTTTTTTATAAGAAATAAGACAAAAAAACAGAAAACTTGAGCGTGCATAACTATTCAAGTCAATACTTTGTAGAGCCACCTTTTTCCTTCAATTCTGACCAGTTTCCCAGTCCTGCCGATGAAAAACATCCCCACAGCATGATGCTGCCACCATCATGCTTCACTGTGGGGATTGTGTTCTCGGGGTGATGAGAGGTATTGGGTTTGCGCCAGACATATCCTTGATGGCCAAAAAGCTCAATTTTAGTCTCATCTGACCAGAGTACCTTCCTCCATATGTTTGGGGAGTCTCCCACATGCCTTTAGGCGAACACCAAATATTGTTTTCTTTAAGCAATGGCTTTTTTCTGGCCACTCTTCCGTAAGCCGAGCTCTGTGGAGTGTACTGGCTAAAGGTGGTCCTATGGACAGATACTCCAATCTCCGCTTGTGGAGCTTTGCAGCTCCTTCAGGGTTATCTTTGGTCTCTTTGTTGCCTCCCTGATTAATGCCCTCCTGTCTGGTCCGTGAGTTTTGGTGGGCGGCCCTCCTTGGCAGGTTTGTTGTGGTGCCATATTCTTTCAATTTTTTAATAATGGATTTAATGGTGCTCCGTGGGATGTTCAAAGTGTCAGATATTTTTTATAACCCAACCCTGATCTGTACTTCTCCACAACTTTGTCCCTGACCTGTTTGGAGAGCTCCTTGGTCTTCATGGGCCGCTTGCTTGGTGGTGCCCCTTGCTTAGTGGTGTTGCAGACTCTGGGGCCTTTCAGAACAGGTGTATATACAATGAGATCCTGTGACAGATCATGTGACACTTAGATTGCACACAGGTGGACTTTATTTAACTAATTATGTGACTTCTGAAGGTAATTGGTTGCACCAGATCTTATTTAGGGGCTTTATAGCAAAGGGGGTGAATACATATGCACGCACCACATTTCCGTTATTTATTTTTAGAATTTTTTGAAACAAGTTATTTTTTTCTTTTCACTTCACCAATTTGGACTATTTTGTGTATGTCCATTACATGAAATCCAAATTAAATCCATTTAAATTACAGGTTGTAATGCAACAACATAGGAAAAACGCCAAGGGGGATGAATACTTTTGCAAGGCACTGTACTCCATATGGAAATATAATAATAACAATAATAATAATAATAATAATAATAATAATAATAATAATAATAATAGCCACTTTTTTTTCACAGACAGTACATTGATTGCATAATTCTTTTCTATATGTGATCCTTGTGACTAGATATGAAATCGTCAGGGTGTTGTTGTCTAGAAGTTGTGGAACAAGAGGCCCGGGTGATGACTTCAGCACATCTCCCTAACAGAAGCTCTTACACTACTGTGGTTGCTCAGCTGTTGTTTTCATCTAGAGTGTAGCCAGTAGCTCAACATCCCATGTGGGGGGCTTAAAAGGGTGCCTGGAACACAGAAAACATCAAGAAAAAACAACACAGGTGTTACTGATACAACACTTCTCCAATGCAACATGAGAAAGTGTGTTTGTCTGCTGTCAGATCTAATAGCTCTGCTTATCTAAAGATCCCCTGCTACAGATTTCTGATTAGATTACAGTGGAATGTGAAGGGGCTTGCTTCTGCTACGGCTACTACTACTGCTGCTACTGCTACTGCTACTGCTGGGACTACGCTCTACTGCTACTGCTACTACTGCTACTGCTACTACTGGGGCTACTACTACTACTACTACTACTGCGCTACTACTACTGACTGCTACTGCTACTACGGCTACTACTACTACTACTACTACTGCTGCACCAACTGCTGCTACTGCTACTGCTACTGCTACTACTGCTGCTACTACTACTGGGGCTACTACTACTACTACTACTACAACGCTGCTACTACACACTGCTGCTACGCACTGCTACCGCTACTACTACTACTACTACTACTCAACGCTGCTACTACTACTGCACTGCTACCACTGGGGCTACTACTACTACTACTACTACTACTACTACTACACTCGCTACTGCTACTTGGGGCTACTACCACTACTACTACTACTGCTGCTACTAACCTACTGCTGCTACTGCTGCTACTACTACTGCTACTACTACTACTACTACTACTACTGCTGCTACTGCTACTGCGCACTGCTAATGCTACCGCTACTGCTGGAGCTGCCACTGCTACTGCTGCTACTGCTACTGCTACTACTACTACTACTACGACTACTGCTGCTACACTACTGCTACTGCTAACTGCGACTGCTACTACTGCTACTACTACTACTGCTGCTGCTACTTACTGCTGCTACATTACACTCAACTACTGCGCTACTACTACTGCTGCTACTGCTACTGCTACTGCTATTACTGCACTCTTACTGCTGCTAGCATACTGCACACACACACCACTACTACTGTTACACACTACTGCTGCTACTGCTACTGCCACTGCTACTGCTACTGCTACTGCTGGGCATGCTGCTACTACTACTACTACTACTGGGGCTACGGCAGCTACTGCCACCGCTGCTACTGCTACGGCACAAGCTACTGCTACTGCTGGACTGCTGCTGCTACGCTACTGCTGCTACTGCTACTGCGACTACTGGGGCTACGACACTGCGGCTACTACTACTACTACTACTGGGGCTACACACTACTACTACTACTACTGCTACTACTACTACTACTTCTTCACTGCTGCACTACTACTGCTGCTACTACTACTACTACTACTACTACTGCTGCTAATACTACTGCTGCTACTACTACTACTACTACTACTACTACTACTACTACTACTTCTTCTACTGCTGCTGCTGCTACTACTACTGCTGCTACTACTACTACTACTGCTGCTGCTACTACTACTACTGCTGCTACTACTACTACTGCTGCTACTACTACTACTACTACTACTACTACTGCTGCTACTACTACTACTGCTGCTACTACTACTACTACTACTACTACTACTGCTGCTACTACTACTACTGCTGCTACTACTACTACTGCTGCTACTGTTTCTGCTACTTCTACTGCTGCTGCTGGGGATACTGCTACTGCTGCTGCTACTACTGCTGCTGCTGCTACTGCTACTGCTACTGCTACTGCTACTGCTACTGCTACTGCTACTGCTACTGCTGCTGCTACTTCTGCTACTGCTACTGCTGCTACTGCTGCTGCTACTACTGCTGCCAGCTGCCCTACTGCACACTGCTGCTGCCACTGCTACTGCACTGCTACTGCTCTGCTACTACTACTACTACTGCTACTTGCTACTGCTACTACTGCTGCGTTGCTACTGCTACTGCTACTGCTACTGCTGCTACTTCTGCTACTGCTACTGCTGCTACTGCTGCTACTACTACTGCTGCCGCTGCGCTGCTACGCTTTGCTACTGCTACTGCTGCTGTTACTGCTACTGCTTCTGCTACTACTACTACTACTACTGCTACTCTGCTACTTCTACTACGGATGCCACTGCTACTGCTGCTACTCTGCTGTGGAACGCTACTTCTACGCACGCACGCGCGCACACACTACCGCTTCTACTACACACACCACTCTGCTGCTACTACACTGCTGCACAGCTACTGCTACTGTTACTACTACTACTACTACTACTACTACTGCTGCTACTACTACTGCTACTCACTACTGGGCTACTACTACTACTACACTACTACTACTACTACTGCTACTGCTACCACTGGGGCTACTACTACTACTACTACTGCTGCTACATTACTACTGGCTGCCACTGCTGCTACTACTACTACTACTACTACACTACTACTACATACTGCTGCTACTGCTACTGCCACTGCCTCACTGCTACTGCTACTGCTGGGGACTACTGCCGGCATTGCTACTGCTGCCACTGCTACTGCTACTCACTACTACCACACTACTACTGCTGCTACCACTACTGCTGCCACACCCTACCGCTACCGCTACTACTACTACTACTACTACTGCTGCACGTGCTACTACTACTACACTACTACTACTACTGCTGTTACTACTACTCTGCGCTACGGCACGCTACACTACTACTGCTACTACTACCACTGCTGCCGCTACTACTGCTGCTACTACTACTACTACTACTACTGCGCTGCTACAACACTACTGCTGCTACTGCCACCGCTACGCTGGGACCACTGCTGCTACTGCTACTGCTGCTACTGCTTCTGCTACTATTGGGGCTACTACTACTGCTGCTACTACTACTACTACTACTGGGGCTACTACTACTACTACTACTACTGCTACTACTACTACTACTTTTTCTACTGCTGCTGCCAACCACACTACTGCCGCTACTACTACACCACCACACTACTACTGCTGCCACTACTACCGCTGCTACTACCACTACTACTACTACCCTACTACTACTACTACTTCCACCGCTGCGTTGCTGCTACTACTACTACTACTTACTACTACTACTGCTGCTGCCACTACTACTCACTGCCGCTACCACTACTACTGCTGCCACTACTACTACTACTACTACGACCACTGCTGCTACTACTACTACTGCACTACTACTACTACTACTACTACTACTGCTGCTACTACTACTACTGCTGCTACTACTACTACTGCTGCTACTGTTTCTGCTACTTCTACTGCTGCTGCTGGGGAACTGCTACTGCTGCTGCTACTACTGCTGCTGCTGCTACTGCTACTGCTACTGCTACTGCTACTGCTACTGCTACTGCTACTGCTGCTGCTACTTCTGCTACTGCTACTGCTGCTACTGCTGCTGCTACTACTGCTGCTGCTGCTACTGCTACTGCTACTGCTGCTGCTACTGCTACTGCTACTGCTACTGCTACTGCTTCTGCCACTACTACTACTACCGCTACTTCTGCTACCGCTACCACCGCCGCTGCTACCGCCACTGCCACTGCCGCTGCTACTTCCGCTTCTGCACCGCCCTTCTGCTACTGCTTCTACCACTGCTACCGCTTACCGCTACCGCCGCTTCTACTGCTGATACTGCCGCTGCTGCTACTACTGCTACCGCTGCTGCCGGATACCTACCCCATGCTACCGCTACTGTGCCACTGCCCTTCACCGCCACCGCCACTGCTACTGGTACTACTGCTCTGCTACCGCTACCGCTACTTCTACCGCGCCGCTTCTACTGCTACTTTCACTGCTGCTGCTGCACGCCGCGCTGCTGCCGACTGCTACTCATCACTGCTTCTCCCCCACCGCTACTGCTGCTTCTACCACTGCTACCGCTACTGCTACCGCTACTGCTACTGCCACTGCTACTACTACTACTGCTTGCTACTGCTACTTCTACTGCTGCTGATCCCACTGCTACTTCACTGCTGCTTTCCACCGCTGCTGCTGCTACCGCACTGCAACCCACTGCTGCTACGTGCCGCCACGTCCGCTGCTTCACCGCTACTTCTACTGCTGCTGTTCCTACTGCTACTGCCGCTACTGCTGCTGCCGCTACTGCTACTGCTACCGTTACTTTACGCTACTACTACTACTGCTTTTCTCACTGCATCTTTACTGCTGCTGTTCCCACTGCCACTTCACCTGCCGCTGCGACTGCCGCCCACGCACCGCTGCTGCACCACTACTACCGCCACTCCCACTGCTTCTTCACTGCTGCTGCTCCACTGCCACCGCTGCTACCGCCGCTCACTACTACTACTACCGGCTGACTACACTGCTGCTACTGCTACTGCCAGGCTGCCACTACTACGACTACTACTACTGCTGCTACTACTACATGGGGCTAACTACCACTGCTGCTGCACTACGTGCTACTACTACACACACTACTACTACTACTACTGGGGCTACTACTACTACACTACTACTGCTGCCAGCTACTACTGAGGCTACTACTACTACTACTACTGCTACTACCACTACTACTGCTTCTTCCACGCTATGTACTACTACTACTACTACTACGACTACTTCCGCGCCTCACTACTGCTACTACTACACTACTTCACTGCCGCTGCTGCTACTACCACCGCTACTACTACTACTTCTTCTACCGCCGCTGCTGCCACTACTACTGCTACTACTACTACTTCTTCTACTGCCGCTGCACTACTACCACTACTACTACTTCTTCACTGCCGCCGCTGCCACTACCACTGCCACTACTACTACTGCTGCCACTACTACTACTACTACTACTACTGCTGCTACCACTCTGCTGTACTACTACCACACACTACTATACTACCACTACTACTCTACTTCTTCACTGCTGCTGCTGCGATGCTACTGCTACTGCCACTGCCACTGCATCCGCTGCCACTTCTGCTGCTACTCTACTGCTACGGCCACCGCTGCTACTACTGCTGCTACTGCTACTGCTACTGCTACTGCTACTGCTACTGCTGCTACTTACTGCTACTGCTGCTACTGCTGCACTACTACTGCTGCTGCTGCTGCTGCTAATGCTACTGCTACTGCTACTGCTGCTGCTACTGTTACTGCTACTGCTTCTGCTACTACTACTACTACTACTGCTACTTCTGCTACTTCTACTACTGGATGCTGCTACTGCTACTGCTGCTACTTCTGCTGTGGATACTGCTACTTCTACTGCTACTGCTACTGCTGCCACTACTACTACTGCTTCTACTGCTGCTACTGCTTCTACTACTGCTACTGCCTCTACTGCTACTGCTGCTGCTGCTACTTCTGCTTCTGCTACTGCTGCTTCTGCTACTGCTTCTACTACTGCTACTGCTTCTACTGCTACTGCTGCCTCTACTGCTGATACTGCTGCCGCTCACTACTGCTACTGCTGCTGCTGGGGATACTGCTACTCCCTACTCGCTACTGCTACTTCTGCCACTGCTCTGCTACTGCTACTACTGCTACTGCTACTTCTACTGCCCTGCTTACTGCTACTTCTACTGCTGCTGCTCCTACTGTACTGCTACTGCTACGTGCTACAGCTACTACTACTACTGCTCTGCTACTGCTACTTCTACTGCTGCTGATCCTACTGCTACTTCACTGCTGCTGCTGCTAGCCGCTGCTGCTACGCTACTGCTAATTCTACTGTTGCTACTACTACTACTGCTCTTCTACTGCTACTTCTACTGCTGCTGTTCCTACTGCTACTGCTGCTACTGCTGCTGCTACTGCTACTGCTACTGTTACTTCTACTGCTACTACTACTACTGCTCTTCTACTGCTACTTCTACTGCTGCTGTTCCTACTGCTACTTCTACTGCTGCTGCTACTACTGCTACTGCTCTGCTACTGCTACTGCTACTGCTACTGCTACTTCTACTGCTGCTGCTTCTACTGCTACTTCTACTGCTGCTGCTGCTACTGCTACTGCTACTGCTGCTGCTACTGCTGCTGCTACTACTACTACTGCTACTACTACTACTACTTCTACTGCTGCTGCTACTGCTACTGCTACTGCTACTGCTACTACTACTACTACTGCTACTGCTGCTGCTACTGCTGCTGCTACTACTATTACTGCTACTCTGCTCTTGCTACTGCTCCACTCACTGCTGCTACCGCTGCTACCACTGGCACTACTACTGCTGCTGCTACTGCTGGTACTGCTACTGCTGCCCGCGCTGCTACCGTGCACACTACTGCTGCTGCTGCTGCTGACGCTACTGCTATACAACTACTACTACTACTACTGCTGCTGCTGCCACTGCTACTACTGCACTTCACCGCTGCTGCTACTGCTACTGCTACCGCTGCTACGCTACTGCTACTGCTGCTGCTGCTGCCGTGCTGCCACCGCCGCTACTACTACTACTACTACTGCTGCTGCTGCTGCTGCTACTGCTACTTCTGCTGCTGCCACTACCACCACTACTACACACACTACTACTACTACCTACTGCTACTGCTGTTCCTACCTGCTACTCGCTACTGCTACTACTGCTACACGGAGCTACTGCTACTGGGTATACTGCTGCTGATACTTCCACTACTACTATTTAAAGAGCAGCCTTTTTTTAATCTTTCTGTAACATTGCAAAATTCGGAAACTTTTTGTCAAAATTTGATGCAGAAAAGCTAATCCATGCTGTTGTCACTTCTAGATTAGACTACTGCAATGCTCTACTCTCAGCTACCCAGATAAAGCACTAAATAAACTTCAGTTAGTGCTAAATTTTGGCTGCTAGAATCTTGACAAGAACCTAAACATTTGATCATATTACTCCAGTGCTAGCCTCTGGCTTCCTGTTAAGGCTAGGGTTGATTTCCCAAGGTTGTACTGCTAACCTGCAAAGCATTCCATGAACTTTCTCTACCGATCTCGCCCGATTTGGTTCTGCCGTCAGTGGTGATTTTAGCTTGAAATCTTGGTGGGGCAAACTCAACAATTTTTTTAAATGCATGCCAGCAAGGCCACTACACAACACAACACTAAACAATACATGAATTGCACTATAACGGTGACAAACGGTGCCCACAAACTGTTAGTGCCTCCATAGCGGTCACAAAGCAGAGCTTTCTTTTCCAGCACCATGGAGTGAATCCTTACCACCACTACACCTGGCTATCACGGAGCTTGTCTGGCAGCGAAACAGTTCATACAGCCTCATTTACTGCCTTTTAAAAACATAGCTGATATGGCTGACTTGTTAAACAAATGCAGTTTCTACTGACAATTGAGATATACAAACTATTGCATAAGAGGCGACGAGCGGATAAGAGGCAATCCGTAATTTCAGACATTAATGAGCGTAGCTAGGACGGACGTAGTCAATATAACTATTTGTTCAGCACTTTTGAAATGTACAGCGACAGAATTCAGAACCTGGGCCGTTCTTACAGTGTTCTCCCTGTACACCAAGTCAGAACCGTAGGATAAATAAAGGGGGGCATATAAGCAGACAATGAAAGCTCTTACAATATTCGATGATGACATTTCTCTAAAACAGGCTATAGGCTACATGTGCACCACCAAGTCAGAACAGTAGGCTAAGTTATGAGGGGAAAAGGGACCAAATTATTAGGGTGAGGCACATGGGCTATTAACAGCTTACTACACAACATACACTTAGTATTACTTTCTTAGCTACAGTATACATTTCTCCCTGGCATATTACATCATACAATACATTTTTGGACTCACCTTGTTGCGCTGTGCTCACTTGAACAGGAAGGTGGGGCGCCGGTTCTTCTTGTGGGCAAATTTTGTAATCTAACGTTGTCGTCAAAGTCTGGCATTCTCGGATTTATGGTAGCTTTCAAGACAACTGGGAACTCTGAAAAAAACCCAAGGTTGAATCATGATCTTCAGGTTGCTCTAGAAAGAGGCCCGAGTTCCCTACTTGGAATTTTTGAGTTGGATGACCGTTCAAAACTTAATTTCCCAGTCGGACCTCGTTTTGTCCAAGTTCCCAGTTGTCTTGAACTCACTGAAGTCTGAGTTTTCCCAGTTCCGAGTTCCCAGTTGTCTTGAACTCACTGAAGTCTGAGTTTTCCCAGTTCCGAGTTCCCAGTTGTCTTGAACTCACTGAAGTCTGAGTTTTCCCAGTTCCGAGTTCCCAGTTGTCTTGAACTCACTGAAGTCTGAGTTTTCCCAGTTCCCAGTTCCCAGTTGTCTTGAACTCACTGAAGTCTGAGTTTACCCAGTTCCCAGTTCCCAGTTGTCTTGAACTCACTGAAGTCTGAGTTTTCCCAGTTCCCAGTTGTCTTGAACTCACTGAAGTCTGAGTTTTCCCAGTTCAGAGTTTCCAGTTGTTTTGAACGCGGCAGAAGTCATGCTGGATTGACAGCAAGGCCAATGTATTCAACCTTTTCTGGCCCATGGTGTTGCATGTGAATGTTTATCCTTTTAAGCTTGGACCACACACCCTCTCCACTGAATAACAGGCTAGTGACTGCATTGCAACTCTTGCAGTTAGCCACTGATTCCCTTCTGAACCACTCATTGTTGAAATTGCGATTTCCAACTTTTTGTGTAATGTTTATGTCCAATGGCCAAAGAGCACTGATACATTTTATCTATAATTTCTCTTCATATGGCAAAGATTGAAAAGGATTTCCCAGTATGGCAGTACACAAGGGGCTTGAATTTTCGAGCTCTCCTCTAGATTTTGTGGCGTTACGTAGTGTCCACATGAGTGACAGAACACTGAGCCAATCACGGCGCAACTAGAGGACATTCCCAACACCTACGCTCTGTATCCTTCTGGTGGGCCGGGCGCATGCACGCTTACTTCGGTCGCCAGTTGTACGGTGTTTCCTTCGACACGTTGGTGCGGCTGGCTAGGGGAGGGAATGGCTGGCTAGGGGAGGGAATGGCTGGCTAGGGGAGGAAATGGCTGGCTAGGGGAGGAAATGGCTGGCTAGGGGAGGGAATGGCTGGCTAGGGGAGGGAATGGCTGGCTAGGGGAGGGAATGGCTGGCTAGGGGAGGAATGGCTGGCTAGGGGAGGGAATGGCTGGCTAGGGGAGGGAATGGCTGGCAGGGGAGGGAATGGCTGGCAGGGGAGGGAATGGCTGGCTAGGGGAGGGAATGGCTGGCTAGGGGAGGGAATGGCTGGCTAGGGGAGGGAATGGCTGGCTAGGGGAGGGAATGGCTGGCTAGGGAGGGAATGGCTGGCAGGGGAGGGAAATGGCTGGCTAGGGGAGGGAATGGCTGGCTAGGGGAGGGAATGGCTGGCTAGGGGAGGGAATGGCTGGCTAGGGGAGGGAATGGCTGGCAGGGGAGGGAATGGCTGGCCAGGGGAGGGAATGGCTGGCTAGGGGAGGGAATGGCTGGCTAGGGAGGGAATGGCTGGCAGGGGAGGGAATGGCTGGCTAGGGGAGGGAATGGCTGGCTAGGGGAGGGAATGGCTGGCTAGGGGAGGGAATGGCTGGCTAGGGGAGGGAATGGCTGGCTAGGGGAGGGAATGGCTGGCTAGGGGAGGGAATGGCTGGCTAGGGGAGGGAATGGCTGGCTAGGGGAGGGAATGGCTGGCAGGGGATGTAGCTCAGTTCGTAGAGCATGGCGTTTGCAACGCCAGGGTTGTGGGTTCGATTCCCACGGGGGGTATAAAAAAAAAAAAAAAGTAATGTATGCACTAACTGTAAGTCGCTCTGGATAAGAGCGTCTGCTAAATGACAAAAATGTAAATGTACTACTGCTACCACTGTTACTACTGCTGCTGCTACAGTTACTGCTGCTGCTACTGCTGCTGCTACAGTTACTGCTGTTACTACTGCTGCTGCTACAGTTACTGCTGCTGCTACTGCTGCTGCTACAGTTACTGCTGCTGCTACTGCTGCTGCTACAGTTACTGCTGTTACTACTGCTGCTGCTACAGTTACTGCTGCTGCTACTGCTGCTGCTACAGTTACTACTACTACTACTGCTACTACTGCTTCTACTACTGCTGTTAATACTGCTGCTACTGTTACTACTACTACTGGTGCTACTAATACTACTACTACTGCTACTACTACTACTGCTACTACTAATACTACTGGTGCTACTAATACTGCTACTACTATTACTACTACTACTGGTGCTACTAATACTACTACTACTGCTACTACTAATTCTACTACTATTGCTACTACTATTACTACTACTACTGCTACTAATATTACTACTACTGCTACTACTATTACTACTACTACTGCTACTACTATTACTACTACTACTGCTACTACTACTGCTACTACTAATACTACTACTACTGCTACTACTATTTCTACTACTACATTTACATTTACATTTACATTTACGTCATTTAGCAGACGCTCTTATCCAGAGCGACTTACAAATTGGTGCATTCACCCTATAGCCAGTGGGTTAACCACTTTACAATATATATATATATTTTTTTACTACTGGTGCTACTACTACTACTACTACTGCTACTACTAATACTACTACTATGAGTCTTGTCCTGGAAGCAGAACTCCGTGATTTCCACTTAGATAGGCTAACTGCAAAGTCAAAAAGACCTATATTGTTTAAAAAAAATGTTTAGCTTCCTGGTCTTCATTTAAAGTTAGGGTTAGGCAGTGTGGTTAATGTTAGGTTTAAAATCCGATTTTATGACTTTGTGGCTGTGCCAGCTAGTGACCACTCTGCAGAGCTACGTCCAAAACAAGATTCCTGACTAAAAATGCTAACTTGTGTGCTACTGCTGGTGGGGAAAGAACTAGCTCCAACACTGTCCTTCAAGCCCCGAGAGCACCTATACTAAATACACCCCCCAAGTCACAACAACTTGGGGGAGGGAGGGAGGGAGGTCATGGGTAAGACCAGTCAGAGTGTGATAAAAGCAATAAACGGCTGGGCCAGCCAAATGTTCTGCTGTTATCAGGGCTCAGAGAGAATGGAGCTGTCTGTTGTAATAGAAGCCAGGGGGAACTCCACCATACATACCTTCACTGCTTCCATGGAACACCCAAAAAAAATATATATATATATCTCTCTCTCTCTCTGCTAAATGTAAACTTACATTTTGTTTTGTTACACTAGCTTTGAAAAAGCTCAAATCTGTACAACAAAAAGTTAAAATCTGTACAACAAAAGCCAAAATCTGTAAATCTAATAAGCAGACTCCCTAACCCTAATAATCCTAGCTTGGTCCCAGATCAGATTGTGCTTTCTTGTCAACTCCTTGTCATTTGCCAAACATGTCTGGCGTGGCAAGGAGTGGCATGATGGCACATGCAGACTGGCACCAGGCTACCTGGATCCTGGATGGGTGTATGGTTGTCAATAGCAACAAGGATATCAAGGAGATAGTCTCAAGCAAATCCTTGAACTTCACAAGTTCGCAAAGTAAGCAAATTTACAAATTCTTGCAAATGTTTGTAAATCTTCTAGGAACCTGAGTTTAGAAAGCGCAGTCTCAGGAGTGACAGACAGGGAGGACATTTAACCGTGAGACACCGTTTCTCTTCCCATTCTGTATCAGATCGTTAAATACTGGTTACTGTATAATATGTTTGATGTTTCTTCAGTAGAGTAGTCCAGCACTATCAGTGTGTTCAGGCCTCTGTCACCTGGAGACCAACACTCAGAGTATCTTCTGTCACTGCTGAGGCATGGAGGAGAATTTGCTGCTCTAAAAGCAACATGTAAATGCTATGGAAAACGCCTTGTGTTGCATTTTGTCCCAAAGAAAGTACCTGCCTCTACGCCGATGTAGCACAATCACTATCAGTGTTGTTATCCTTTGAGTAACATCATCATAACACCGTTACTATCAATAGAGACTGAGGGTATACAGGGGAGAGAAGGGTGTAGGAGAGGACGGGGTCAGAGTAAACAGGAAGGAGCAGGGGAGAGGAGGGGGGTCAGGAGTAAACAGGGAGGAGCAGGGGAGAGGAGGGGTCAGAGTAAACAGGGAGGAGCAGGGGAGAGGAGGGGGTCAGAGTAAACAGGGAGGAGCAGGGGAGAGGAGGGGGTCAGAGTAAACAGGGAGGAGCAGGGGAGAGGAGGGGGTCAGAGTAAACAGGGAGGAGCAGGGGAGAGGAGGGGGGTCAGAGTAAACAGGGAGGAGCAGGGAGAGAGGAGGGGGTCAGAGTAAACAGGGAGGAGCAGGGGGAGAGGAGGGGGTCGAGTAAACAGGGAGGAGCAGGGGAGAGGAGGGGGTCAGAGTAAACAGGGAGGAGCAGGGAGAGGAGGGGGTCAGAGGGAGGAGCAGGGGAGAGGAGGGGGGTCAGAGTAAACAGGAGGAGCAGGGGGAGAGGAGGGGGTCAGAGTAAACAGGGAGGAGCAGGGGAGAGGAGGGGGTCAGAGTAAACAGGGAGGAGCAGGGGAGAGAGGGGGGTCAGGAGTAAACAGGGAGGAGCAGGGGAGAGGACGGGGTCAGAGTAAACAGGGAGGAGCAGGGGAGAGGACGGGGTCAGAGTAAACAGGGAGGAGCAGGGGAGAGAGGGGGTCAGAGTAAACAGGGGAGGAGCAGGGGAGAGGAGGGGGGTCAGAGTAAATAGGGAGGAGCAGGGGAGAGAGGGGGTCAGAGTAAACAGGGAGGAGCAGGGGAGAGGAGGGGGTCAGAGTAAACAGGGAGGAGCAGGGGAGAGGAGGGGGGTCAGAGTAAACAGGGAGGAGCAGGGGAGAGGAGGGGGTCAGAGTAAACAGGGAGGAGCAGGGGAGAGGACGGGGTCAGAGTAAACAGGGAGGAGCAGGGGAGAGGACGGGGTCAGAGTAAACAGGGAGGAGCAGGGGGAGAGGAGGGGGTCGGAGTAAACAGGGAGGAGCAGGGGAGAGGACGGGGTCAGAGTAAACAGGGAGGAGCAGGGAGAGGACGGGGTCAGAGTAAATAGGGAGGAGCAGGGGAGAGGAGGGGGTCAGAGTAAACAGGGAGGAGCAGGGGAGAGGAGGGGGTCAGAGTAAACAGGGAGGAGCAGGGGAGAGGAGGGGGTCAGAGTAAACAGGGAGGAGCAGGGGAGAGGAGGGGGGTCAGAGTAAACAGGGAGGAGCAGGGGAGAGGAGGGGGGTCAGAGTAAACAGGGAGGAGCAGGGGAGAGGAGGGGGTCAGAGTAAACAGTAATGGCAGCAGAGAGGGAGGAGCAGGGGAGAGGAGGGGGTCAGTCAGTCACACAGCAGCTGTAGAGGGGGTGGTAACTAACACTAACTAACTAAGTCATTGACCTGCAGGACACCTGGCTAGTGACATGTTGAGACAACAGCCTGATGAAGGTTAACTCTTAAATACTGTGATTTGCATGGCCCAGTAAAACTGTATTCAAATATAGAGGAGTTGTCTTTTCCTAAAGGGTAACAATAGAACAGGCAGAGAGAGGAACTCATCATGGATCCTTTTATACCCAGGTGTTGTTTCAGTCAAAGGTCACCACTGTAGTCATGTTATTTTTAAAGAAGAGAATGTTTACTCATTAACCTTCCTGGTGAAAGAAAAGGAAATTACCTGAAAAGATTTGCATGAAATGAAATATTTTCTATTACGCTACACTTTGCCACGCCTGTGAGATCAAGCCAGTGTTGTTTTGTAAACCCAAAGTGTTCATTTAAAACTGGATTGGTGGGACTTTATGGAGTAGTTTCGCGGTCACAGATTATACATAATCCTAGACTAAATTGCACTTTTAAACTGGACTAACTGAAATTGCATTTCTCAAACATGGTTTATTAAAAAAGTCTCAGTTGCCCAGGAGGACGATTAGAGTCAACCTCTTAAGGAACACACCCTTCTTTTCAATTTCCTCCTAAAATGACATCCCCAAATCTAACTTCCTGTAGCTCAGGACCTGAAGCAAGAATATGCATATTCTTGGTACTATTTGAAAGGAAACACTTTGAAGTTTGTGAAATTAATGTAGGAGAACACAACATAATAGATCTGGTGAAAGATAAAACAAATGAAAAAACATATGTTTTCTATTTTTATTTTGCTGCATAATTTTGACATGAAAATAAAACCCATTGATTCAGATAGGAAGCTGGAGCTCTTTTAGATGTTGTCTAGCAGAGGGCAACAGTGTACGTGCAAAGTTTCAGACTGATATCTTCAAGAATGAGCTTAACATTAAGTATGAAGTCACCCAGGTGTTCCTCACGAGTTTGCCCAAATGCACCCAACTGGCCTCCAAGTGGCCAAATTAGTAAATTGATCCATTTTCAAGTACATCATTATAGAGAACATACTAAAATGCTATGGTAATAACACATTAATAATGGTAATAACACTCCCAGGAATGTCATACGTGATGGATCATTAGCTTCCCTACATAAGACACTAACCTTCACACCTCTAGATGTCCGGGCGGGGTGGGTGTGGAGACAGAGACAGCAGCAGAGGTCAGACTGAATGAACCAGTTTCTACTGGAGGACTTGAATGTGGTCTCTTTGGTGTTGGCTGCCAGAGATCATCTGAGTCAGTCTCTAGCACTATAGAATATTTTTTTTTAAATCAGTAAGAACTCAAGTTTACTACTACTTATTCTATTGAACCTTTATTTTAGCAGGGGGTGAGCCCTACATCAATACTTTTACGGATGAGCCCTACATCAATACTTTTACGGATGAGCCCTACATCAATACTTTTACGGATGAGCCCTGCATCAATACTTTTACGGATGAGCCCTGCATCAATACTTTTACGGATGAGCCCTGCATCAATACTTTTATGGATGAGCCCTGCATCAATACTTTTACGGATGAGCCCTGCATCAATACTTTTACGGATGAGCCCTACATCAATACTTTTACGGTTGAGCCCTACATCAATACTTTTACGGATGAGCCCTGCATCAATACTTTTACGGTTGAGCCCTACATCAATACTTTTACAGATGAGCCCTGCATCAATACTTTTACGGATGAGCCCTGCATCAATACTTTTACGGATGAGCCCTGCATCAATACTTTTACAAATGAGCCCTGCATCAATACTTTTACGGATGAGCCCTGCATCAATACTTTTACGGATGAGCCCTGCATCAATACTTTTACGGTTGAGCCCTACATCAATACTTTTACGGTTGAGCCCTACATCAATACTTTACGGATGAGCCCTACATCAAAACTTTTACGGATGAGCCCTACATCAATACTTTACGGATGAGCCCTGCATCAATACTTTTACGGTTGAGCCCTACATCAATACTTTTACGGATGAGCCCTGCATCAATACTTTTACGGTTGAGCCCTACATCAATACTTTTACGGATGAGCCCTGCATCAATACTTTTACGGATGAGCCCTACATCAACACTTTTACGGATGAGCCCTACATCAATACTTTTACGGTTGAGCCCTACATCAATACTTTTATGGATGAGCCCTACATCAATACTTTTACGGTTGAGCCCTACATCAATACTTTTACGGATGAGCCCTACATCAATACTTTTACGGTTGAGCCCTACATCAATACTTTTATGGATGAGCCCTACATCAATACTTTTACGGATGAGCCCTACATCAATACTTTTACGGTTGAGCCCTACATCAATACTTTTACGGATGAGCCCTACATCAAAACTTTTACGGATGAGCCCTACATCAATACTTTTACGGATGAGCCCTGCATCAATTCTTTTAGCAGGGGGTTGAGCCCTGCATCAATACTTTTAGCAGGGGGTTGAGCCCTGCATCAAAACTATTAGCAGGGGTTGAGCCCTGCATCAATACTTTTAGCAGGGGGTTGAGCCCTGCATCAATACTTTTAGCAGGGGGTTTAGCCCAGCATCAATACTTTTAGCAGGGGGTTGAGCCCTGCATCAATACTATTAGCAGGGGTTGAGCCCTGCATCAATACTTTTAGCAGGGGGTTGAGCCCTGCATCAATACTTTTAGCAGGGGTTGAGCCCTGCATCAATACTTCTAGCAGGGGGATTGAGCCCTGCATCAATAATTTTAGCAGGGGTTTAGCCCTCATCAATACTTTTAGCAGGGGGTTGAGCCCTGCATCAATACTTTAGCAGGGGGTTGAGCCCTGCATCAATACTTTTAGCAGGGGGTGAGCCCTACATCAATACTATTAGCAGGGGTTGAGCCCTGCATCAATACTTTGCAGGGGGTTGAGCCCTGCATCAATACTTTTAGCAGGGGGTGAGCCCTACATCAATACTATTAGCAGAGGGTGAGCCCTGCATCAATACTTTTACGGATGAGCCCTACATCAATACTTTTACGGATGAGCCCTACATCAATACTTTTACGGATGAGCCCTGCATCAATACTTTTACGGATGAGCCCTGCATCAATATTTTACGGATGAGCCCTGCATCAATACTTTTACGGATGAGCCCTGCATCAATACTTTTACGGATGAGCCCTGCATCAATACTTTTTATGGATGAGCCCTGCATCAATACTTTTACGGATGAGCCCTGCATCAATACTTTTACGGATGAGCCCTACATCAATACTTTTACGGATGAGCCCTGCATCAATACTTTTACGGATGAGCCCTGCATCAATACTTTTACGGTTGAGCCCTACATCAATACATTTACGGATGAGCCCTACATCAATACTTTTACGGTTGAGCCCTACATCAATACTTTTACGGATGAGCCCTACATCAATACTTTTATGGATGAGCCCTGCATCAATACTTTTACGGATGAGCCCTACATCAATATACTTTTACGGTTGAGCCCTACATCAATACTTTTACGGATGAGCCCTGCATCAATACTTTTACGGTTGAGCCCTACATCAATACTTTTACAGATGAGCCCTGCATCAATACTTTTACGGATGAGCCCTGCATCAATACTTTTACGGATGAGCCCTGCATCAATACTTTTACGGATGAGCCCTACATCAATACTTTTACGGATGAGCCCTACATCAATACTTTTACGGATGAACCCTGCATCAATACTTTTACGGTTGAGCCCTACATCAATACTTTTACGGATGAGCCCTGCATCAATACTTTTACGGTTGAGCCCTACATCAATACTTTTACGGATGAGCCCTGCATCAATACTTTTACGGATGAGCCCTACATCAACACTTTTACGGATGAGCCCTACATCAATACTTTTACGGTTGAGCCCTACATCAATACTTTTATGGATGAGCCCTACATCAATACTTTTACGGTTGAGCCCTACATCAATACTTTTACGGATGAGCCCTACATCAATACTTTTACGGTTGAGCCCTACATCAATATTTTTATGGATGAGCCCTACATCAATACTTTTACGGATGAGCCCTACATCAATACTTTTACGGTTGAGCCCTACATCAATACTTTTACGGATGAGCCCTACATCAAAACTTTTACGGATGAGCCCTACATCAATACTTTTATGGATGAGCCCTACATCAATACTTTTACGGATGAGCCCTGCATCAATTCTTTTAGCAGGGGGTTGAGCCCTGCATCAATATGTTTAGCAGGGGGTTGAGCCCTGCATCAATACTTTTAGCAGGGGGTTGAGCCCTGCATCAAAACTATTAGCAGGGGTTGAGCCCTGCATCAATACTTTTAGCAGGAGGTTGAGCCCTGCATCAATACTTTTAGCAGGGGTTGAGCCCTGCATCAATACTTTCAGCAGGGGGTTTAGCCCAGCATCAATACTTTTAGCAGGGGTTGAGCCCTGCATCAATACTTTTAGCAGGGGATTGAGCCCTGCATCAATAATTTTAGCAGGGGGTTTAGCCCTCATCAATACTTTTAGCAGGGGGTTGAGCCCTGCATCAATACTTTTAGCAGGGGGTTGAGCCCTGCATCAATACTTTTAGCAGGGGGTGAGCCCTACATCAATACTATTAGCAGGGGGTTGAGCCCTGCATCAATACTTTTAGCAGGGGGTTGAGCCCTGCATCAATACTTTTAGCAGGGGGTGAGCCCTACATCAATACTATTAGCAGAGGGTGAGCCCTGCATCAATACTTTTACGGATGAGCCCTACATCAATACTTTTACGGATGAGCCCTACATCAATACTTTTACGGATGAGCCCTGCATCAATACTTTTACGGATGAGCCCTGCATCAATACTTTTACGGATGAGCCCTGCATCAATACTTTTACGGATGAGCCCTGCATCAATACTTTTACGGATGAGCCCTGCATCAATACTTTTATGGATGAGCCCTGCATCAATACTTTTACGGATGAGCCCTGCATCAATACTTTTACGGATGAGCCCTACATCAATACTTTTACGGATGAGCCCTGCATCAATACTTTTACGGATGAGCCCTGCATCAATACTTTTACGGTTGAGCCCTACATCAATACATTTACGGATGAGCCCTACATCAATACTTTTACGGATGAGCCCTGCATCAATACTTTTACGGATGAGCCCTGCATCAATACTTTTACGGATGAGCCCTGCATCAATACTTTTACGGATGAGCCCTGCATCAATACTTTTACGGATGAGCCCTGCATCACATACTTTTACGGATGAGCCCTGCACAATACTTTTACGGATGAGCCCTGCATCAATAATTTTACGGATGAGCCCTGCATCAATACTTTTACGGATGAGCGCTGCATCAATACTTTTACAGATGAGCCCTACATCAATACTTTTACGGATGAGCCCTGCATCAATACTTTTACGGATGAGCCCTGCATCAATACTTTTACGGTTGAGCCCTACATCAATACTTTTACGGATGAGCCCTGCATCAATACTTTTACGGATGAGCCCTGCATCAATACTTTTACGGATGAGCCCTGCATCAATACTTTTACGGATGAGCCCTGCATCAATACTTTAACGGATGAGCCCTGCATCACATACTTTTACGGATGAGCCCTGCACAATACTTTTACGGATGAGCCCTGCATCAATACTTTTACGGATGAGCCCTGCATCAATAATTTTACTGGATGAGCCCTGCATCAATACTTTTTACGGATGAGCGCTGCATCAATACTTTTACAGATGAGCCCTACATCAATACTTTTACGGATGAGCCCTGCATCAATACTTTTACGGATGAGCCCTGCATCAATAATTTTACGGATGAGCCCTGCATCAATACTTTTACGGATGAGCCCTGCATCAATACTTTTCACGGATGAGCCCTGCATCAATACTTTTACGGATGAGCCCTGCATCAATACTTTTACGGATGAGCCCTGCATCAATACATCAAATAAACAACACATATCTATAAACATATTATATAGAGTTTGGGGAACACAATCACTATGATGAAATATGTTTACCAATAGTAAATAGGGTGTGACACTCTGGCTCTATGGACGTTTATATTGAGCCAGGGTTGTTCATTTTCATGTGTTTGGGTGTATTTCATTTGGTGGTGTTGGGGATGGGTGAGTTTCATTTTGTTTGTGTCAGGTGGTGATTGGTCGATGACTCCCAATCGGAGGTAACGAGTGTCAGCTGTCGGCTCGTTATCTCTGATTGGGAGCCATATATATTCTGTGTGTTTTCTCCTTTGTGTTGTGGGTTATTGTTTCTTTGTTGCTGTTAGTAGTATTCAGTATAGAACTTCACGGATCGTCATTTGTTGTTTTCTTCGTGGTTGCTTTAAGTTAATAAAATCA
Source organism: Coregonus clupeaformis (assembly GCF_020615455.1). Taxonomy (NCBI): domain Eukaryota; kingdom Metazoa; phylum Chordata; class Actinopteri; order Salmoniformes; family Salmonidae; genus Coregonus; species Coregonus clupeaformis. The sequence goes on along the minus strand of NW_025535895.1, from coordinate 18,916 downwards.
TCATGTTCACTCGCAACGCTGCGCATTGGTCTCCTCCTTCAGACGGTCGTGACAGAATAACCCACCAAAAAAGGACCAAGCAGCGCGTCCAGGAGCAAGGGGTCTGGACACAGGAGTTATGGATGCCTCCTAAGGACTTTTGGACATGGGAGGAGATTCGGGCTGGAAAGGGTCCTTGGGCACAACCGGAGGAACATCATCGCCCTCGTGAAGAGCTGGAGGCAGCTGCAGCCGAGAGGAGGTGGTCTGAGGAGGAATATCACCGCCCTCGTGAAGAGCTGGAGGCAGCTGCAGCCGAGAGGAGGTGGTATGAAGAGGAAGCGCGGAGTCGAGGCTGGAAGCCCGTGGTTACTCCCCAAAACATTTTTGGGGGGGGGCACATGGCTTGCGCCTGGGCAGCAGGAGGCTGCCACAGGGAGAAAAGGAGAGAGGGCTATCGGATTACGGGAGCCATTGGCGAGTAGAGGGAGGGAAGTTGTTGTGGCACGGCATGAGACTGAAGTGTGTTCCCAGTCTGGTCCGGTCCGTTCTTGATCCCCAGTTAAGGCCAGTGGTGGGTGTTCCCGGTGCACGGTCCGGCCTGTTCCTACTCCACGCACCAGGTCCACGATGTGCGTCGCCAGCCGGCCTGAACTGCCCGTCTGCCCAACGCCGTCTGAACTGCCCGTCTGCCCAACGCCGTCTGAACTGCCCGTCTGCCCAACGGGCGCCTGAACTGCCCGTCTGCCCAACGCCGTCTGAACTGCCCGCCTGCCCAACGCCCGTCCTGAACTGTCCGTCTGCCCAACGCCGTCTGAACTGCCCGTCTGTACTGAGCCTACAAAGCCGCCCGTCTGCCATGAGCCTTCAGAGCCGTCCGCCAGACCGGAGCCGCTAGAGCTCTCCGCCAGACAGGATCAGCCAGAGCCTTCCGCCAGACAGGATCAGCCAGAGCCTTCCGCCAGACAGGATCAGCCAGAGCCTTCCGCCAGACAGGATCAGCCAGAGCCTTCCGCCAGACAGGAGCAGCCAGAGCCTTCCGTCAGACAGGAGCAGCCAGAGCCTTCCGCCAGACGGGATCAGCCAGAGCCTTCCGCCAGCCATGAGTGGCCAGATCCGTCAGCCAGCCATGAGCAGCCAGACCCGTCAGCCAGCCATGAGCAGCCAGATCCGTCAGCCAGCCATGAGCAGCCAGATCCGTCAGCCAGCCATGAGCAGCCAGACCCGTCAGCCAGCCATGAGCAGCCAGACCCGTCAGCCAGCCATGAGCAGCCAGATCCGTCAGCCAGCCATGAGCAGCCAGACCCGTCCAGCCAGCCATGAGCAGCCAGACCCGTCAGCCAGCCATGAGCAGCCAGACCCGTCCAGCCAGCCACGAGCAGCCAGATCCGTCAGCCAGCCATGAGCAGCCAGATCCGTCAGCCAGCCATGAGCAGCCAGATCCGTCCAGCCAGCCATGAGCAGCCAGATCCGTCAGCCAGCCGCGAGCAGCCAGATCCGTCAGCCAGCCATGAGCAGCCAGATCCGTCAGCCCGCCAGGATCCGCCAGATCCGTCAGCCAGCCAGGATCCGCCAGAGCCGTCAGCCAGCCAGAGCAGCCAGACCCGTCAGCCAGCCACGAGCAGCCAGATCCGTCAGCCAGCCATGAGCAGCCAGATCCGTCAGCCAGCCATGAGCAGCCAGATCCGTCAGCCAGCCGCGAGCAGCCAGATCCGTCAGCCAGCCATGAGCAGCCAGATCCGTCCAGCCAGCCACGAGCAGCCAGATCCGTCAGCCCGCCAGGATCCGCCAGATCCGTCAGCCAGCCAGGATCCGCCAGAGCCGTCTAGCCAGGATCCGCCAGAGCCGTCCCGCCAGGATCCGCCAGAGCCGTCCCGCCAGGATCAGCCAGAGCCGTCCCGCCAGGATCCGCCCAGAGCCAGCCAGCCAGGATCCGCCATCTAGTCAGGTACTGCCCCTTAGCCCGGTGCTGCCCCTTAGTCCGGTGCTGCCCTTTAGCCCGGTGCTGCCCCTGAGTCCGGTGCTGCCCCTGAGTCCGGTGCTGCCCCTGAGTCCGTGCTGCCCCTGAGTCCGGTGCTGCCCCGTGAGTCCGGTACTGCCCCTTAGCCCGGTGCTGCCCCTTAGTCCGGTACTGCCCTTTAGTCCGGTACTGCCCGTAGTCCGGTGCTGCCCCGTAGTCCGGGTGCTGTCCCTTAGCCCGGTGCTGCCCCTTATCCCGGTGCTGCCCCTTAGGCCGATGCTGCCCCTTAGTCCGGGGTTGCCCCTTAGTCCAGGTGGGGTTAGGTGGAGGGTGGTCATTGGGAGGCTACCGAAGCAGGTTGTGACTGTGGTGGGGTGGGGATCACGACCGGGGCCAGAGCCGCCACCATGGACAGACGCCCACCCAGACCCTCCCCCTAGTCCTGATGTTGGTGCGCCCGGAGTTCGCACCTTTAGGGGGGGTATCTGTGACACTCTGGCTCTATGGACGTTTATATTGAGCCAGGGTTGTTCATTTTCATGTGTTTGGGTGTATTTCATTTGGTGGTGTTGGGGATGGGTGAGTTTCATTTTGTTTGTGTCAGGTGGTGATTGGTCGATGACTCCCAATCGGAGGTAACGAGTGTCAGCTGTCGGCTCGTTATCTCTGATTGGGAGCCATATATATTCTGTGTGTTTTCTCCTTTGTGTTGTGGGTTATTGTTTCTTTGTTGCTGTTAGTAGTATTCAGTATAGAACTTCACGGATCGTCATTTGTTGTTTTCTTCGTGGTTGCTTTAAGTTAATAAAATCATCATGTTCACTCGCAACGCTGCGCATTGGTCTCCTCCTTCAGACGGTCGTGACATAGGGCACAGACCTACAATGTATTTATACAAATCAAATCAAATTGTATTTGTCACATACACGTGTTTGTCACACCCTGACTCAGGGGAATCGTATATGTTGAGTCAGGGTGTGTATATTCTTTGTTGCGTATATTCTATGTGGTGTTTTTCTAGTTTGTGTATATCTATGTTGGCCGGTGTGGTTCCCAATCAGAGACAGCTGTCGCTCGTTGTCTCTGATTGGGGATCATACTTAGGCAGCCTATTGGCACTAGTGTGTTGTGGGATCTTGTTCCTGGTAAGGTTAGTTGTGTGTCTACCTTAGGACTTCACGTTTCGTTTCCTTTGTTGTTTTGTCGTGTGTTTATAGTTCAATAAACATGTATGCATATCACGCTGCGCCTTGGTCTGACCCGTCCTTCAACGGACGTGACAGTGTTCAGCAGATGTTAATGCGGGTGTAGCGAAATGATTGTGCTTCTAGCTCCGACGGTGCAGTAATATCTAACAAGTAATATCTAACAATTTCACAACATATACCCAATACACACAAATCTAGTAAGGAATGGAATTTAAGAATATATACATATATGGACAAACAATGACAGAGCGGCAAGGACGAAGATACAGTAGAATATTATAGAATAGAATACAATATATACAGTGGGGGAAAAAAGTATTTAGTCAGCCACCAATTGTGCAAGTTCTCCCACTTAAAAAGATGAGAGAGGCCTGTCATTTTCATCATAGGTACACGTCAACTATGACAGACAAATTGAGAAAAAAAATCCAGAAAATCACATTGTAGGATTTTTAATGAATTTATTTGCAAATTATGGTGGAAAATAAGTATTTGGTCACCTACAAACAAGCAAGATTTCTGGCTCTCACAGACCTGTAACTTCTTCTTTAAGAGGCTCCTCTGTCCTCCACTCGTTACCTGTATTAATGGCACCTGTTTGAACTTGTTATCAGTATAAAAGACACCTGTCCACAACCTCAAACAGTCACACTCCAAACTCCACTATGGCCAAGACCAAAGAGCTGTCAAAGGACACCAGAAACAAAATTGTAGACCTGCACCAGGCTGGGAAGACTGAATCTGCAATAGGTAAGCAGCTTGGTTTGAAGAAATCAACTGTGGGAGCAATTATTAGGAAATGGAAGACATACAAGACCACTGATAATCTCCCTCGATCTGGGGCTCCACGCAAGATCTCACCCTGTGGGGTCAAAATGATCACAAGAACGGTGAGCAAAAATCCCAGAACCACACGGGGGACCTAGTGAATGACCTGCAGAGAGCTGGGACCAAAGTAACAAAGCCTACCATCAGTAACACACTACGCCGCCAGGGACTCAAATCCTGCAGTGACAGGCGTGTCCCCCTGCTTAAGCCAGTACATGTCCAGGCCCGTCTGATGTTTGCTAGAGTGCATTTGGATGATCCAGAAGAGGATTGGGAGAATGTCATATGGTCAGATGAAACCAAAATAGAACTTTTTGGTAAAAACTCAACTCGTCGTGTTTGGAGGACAAAGAATGCTGAGTTGCATCCAAAGAACACCATACCTACTGTGAAGCATGGGGGTGGAAACATCATGCTTTGGGGCTGTTTTTCTGCAAAGGGACCAGGACAACTGATCCGTGTAAAGGAAAGAATTAATGGGGCCATGTATCGTGAGATTTTGAGTGAAAACCTCCTTCCATCAGCAAGGGCATTTAAGATGAAACGTGGCTGGGTCTTTCAGCATGACAATGATCCCAAACACACCGCCGGGCAACGAAGGAGTGGCTTCGTAAGAAGCATTTCAAGGTCCTGGAGTGGCCTAGCCAGTCTCCAGATCTCAACCCCATAGAAAATCTTTGGAGGGAGTTGAAAGTCCGTGTTGCCCAGCGACAGCCCCAAAACATCACAGCTCTAGAGGAGATCTGCATGGAGGAATGGGCCAAAATACCAGCAACAGTGTGTGAAAACCTTGTGAAGACTTACAGAAAACGTTTGACCTGTGTCATTGCCAACAAAGGGTATATAACAAACTATTGAGACAATTTTGTTATTGACCAAATACTTATTTTCCACCATAATTTGCAAATTAATTAATTAAAAATCCTACAATGTGATTTTCTGGATTTATTTTTCTAATTTTGTCTGTCATAGTTGACGTGTACCTATGATGAAAATTACAGGCCTCTCTCATCTTTTTAAGTGGGAGAACTTGCACAATTGGTGGCTGACTAAATACGTTTTCCCCCCACTGTACATATGAGATGAGTAGTGCAAGATATATTAAATTATTATTAAAGTGACTAGTGTTCCATTTCTTAAAGTGGCCAGTGATTTCAATAGGCAGCAGCAGCCTCTAATGTGCTAGTGATGGCTATTTAACAGTCTGATGGCCTTGAGATAGAAGCTGTTTTTCATTCTCTCTGTCCCAACTTTGATGCACCTGTACTGACCTCGCCTTCTGGATGATAGCGGGGTGAACAGGCAGTGGCTCGGGTGGTTGATGTCCTTGATGATCTTTTTGGCCTTCCTGTGACATCGGGTGTTGTATGTGTCTTGGAGGGCGGGTAGTTTGCCCCCGGTAATGCGTTCGGCAGACCGCACCACCCTCTGGAGAGCCCTGCGGTTGCGGACGGTGCAGTTGCCGGACCAGGCTGTGATACAGCCCGACAGGATGCTCTCAATTGTGCATCTGTAAAAGTTTGTGGTTCTGTTGTGCCTTCTTCACCACACTGTCTGCGTGGGTGGACCATTTCAGTTTGTCAGTGATGTGTCGCCGAGGAACTTGAAGCTTTCCACCTTCTCCACTGCGGTCCCGTCGATGTGGATAGGGGTGCAACCTCTACTGTTTCCTGAAGTCCACGATCATCTCCTTTGTTTTGTTGACGTTGAGTGAGAGGTTATTTTCCTGGCACCACACTCAGACCTAAAATGTATTGGCATAGCCATTGTGTATTTTATGTTGACTGAGTCTCTAGCACTATAGAAGATAAAAACGTTTACTATTACATATTTTATTGAAACTTTATTTTAGCAGGGGTTGAACCCTGCATCAATTATTTTAGCAGGGGTGTGAGCCCTAGCCAACATGTATTTTATGTTGACTATCACATGCTGTGCCTGTGGTTTTCGAGTGCCCTATTTACTATTGGTAAACATATTTCATTGTAGTGATTATATATATAGCAATCAAAGAAAAATGTCTCAAATGAATAATATGCAATATTTAAACAAGTGCATTAGCATGAGAAGAAAGAAATTATAACGTTACGTCTTTTCCCATCTAAAATAAATCAGCGTGAGTCTAAAGTTTAATCACTGAGTCCTCATCAACTTCTATGTCACTTTCCCGATCGATTTCTGCAATAATCTCGTCCAATCTGTATACTTGGTCTTCGATTGAGCTTTTCCTGTTTTATTAGCCATGTTGTCACGACTTCCACCGAGGCTGCCTCCCCTCCTTGTTCGGGCAGGTTTGGCGTTCGTCGTCACCGGCTTACTAGCTGCTGCCAATCCATTTATCATCACTCCACTAGTCTTGTCTAATTAATCACACACACCTGGTCCTTATCCCCAATTAGTCATTGTATAATTATTCCCTCTGCTTCCTTGTCTGTGTGGGTGATTGTTTGTTGTGAGCTGTGTGTAGCTCGGTTGAGCTACCCTTACCTTGTTGTTGCCAGGGTAGATATTTCCCCTGTGCCTGAGTTATGTTGTCGCATGCTTGCGCAACTGTTTATCGACGGAATAAACTTTTTGGATACGTATTACTCTCCTGCGCCTGACTCCTTCTATCACACGCATCACAGAATCACCCACCCGCTATGGAGTCAGCGGAGAAGAGCGCATGCCTGGAGTCGTGGCACGGGTCCAGGAGCACTCCACAATGCTGGCCAGCTTGGGGGAAGTGATGGATCGGGTTCTTCAGGTCCTCCAATGCCTGGAGAGGAGCAGACCCGATCTGTCGAGACCAGCTGGCCAACCGGATCCAGCCACCTACACCCCAGCACCAGGAGGGATCCAGATATCCCGACCGCAGGCGTTTGAGGGGACAACTGCGCTGTGCCAGGGATTCCTCCTCCAATTGGAGCTTTACTTCGCCAGCATCAGGCCGGCACCATCGGAGCGGGCGAAGGTGTCTGTCCTCGTTTCCTGCCTCTGTGGGAAAGCCCTGGGAGTGGGCCAACGTGGTGTGGAACGAAGGAGGAGCCACGTTGGAGGACTACAGGAGTTCGCTCGCCTCTTTGGGCGGTATTCGACCACCAGCCCGAGAGTCGAGAGGCGAGTGAGCGACTGGTCCACCTGAGGCAGGGGACGAGGACCACGCAGGACTTGGCGTTGGAGTTCTGAACGCTGGCAGCGGGGTCCGGGTGGAACGAGTGGGCCCTGATTGACCATTTCCGGTGCCATCTGCGGGGAGGCGTCCGATGGGAGCTAGCCTGCCGGGACACCATGTTGTCCTTCGATAAACTGGTGGACATGGCCATTCTTTTGGACAACCTGCTGGCAGCCAAAGGACGTCCTGGTAGGGGTCTGCCCGCTTTCCACCCCCGGGAAGACTCGGACCTCGAGCCAATGGAGCTGGGTGGAGCCGCCGCCAAGAGAGCGGAGGACGACAGCGCCAGTGCCACACTGGTGGCGCGAAGGGACATTTCACCACACGTTGTCGCCAATGCTCTTCTGGGTTTGGAGACGGCAGGCAGGGCACTCTCGCATCACCATAATAAACCCCAGGAAGAGTAGCTGCTGCCTTGGCAGGAACTAATGGGGATCCATAATAAACCCCAGGAAGAGTAGCTGCTGCCTTGGCAGAGAACCAATGGGGATCCATAATAAACCCCAGGAAGAGTAGCTGCTGCCTTGGCAGGAACTAATGGGGATCCATAATCCCCAGGAAGAGTAGCTGCTGCCTTGGCCGAACTATTGGGGATCCATAATAAACCCCAGGAAGAGTAGCTGCTGCCTTGGCAGGAACTAATGGGGATCCATAATAAAGCCCAGGAAGAGTAGCTGCTGCCTTGGCCAGGAACTAATGGGGATCCATAATAAACCCCAGGAAGAGTAGCTGCTGCCTTGGCAGGAACTAATGGGGATCCATAATAAACCCCAGGAAAAGTAGCTGCTGCCTTGGCAGGAACTAATGGGGATCCATAACAAACCCCTCCCTCCTCAGTAGCCTGCAGTCTCAGAATAATGATGGATCATAATCACCCCCCATAATCACCCCCCATAATCACCCCCCATAATCACCCCCCCTTTTGTCACTTAAAAGAAGAGTTTTTATGTCATTAGCGCAATCTTAGCTCAGTATAGGCAATATTGATTTATATATTGGGCTGATTCATGTAAATGCCAGAAGTTTGATTTCGAAAATGGACCGGGTGTCTAACTATGCTAAATCTGAATTATTAATAGTGGGTGATCTTGATCTGGATTGGTTGATGCCAGTATCTGATGGGCTGAAATATATTTGTACTGAGTCAAATCTAATTCCTCTGATAACTAAACTAACTCACACAAAATTTAAACACCCAGAAAAATTGACTCTTTTAGATATTATTTTAACAAATGCCCCTCATAAGTGAAATCCAATGGGATAATTGTAATGAGTTCAGTGTCCCATTGGCTGTATAAGAGATGTTCATCTACCTAAATCTCGTTCACGCATTATTACAAAGAAACATTTAAGGATTTTTATGAACTGGGGTTGAGTGGGTTGTCAACCATCACTGACTCGGATCAGTCTCTTAATAGAGTTCGAGTAAAAATTACTAAGCTTCTCCTAAATGTACTATGCCAAGACATGGAAATTGATTATATCGGAGTCCATGTGGGTTTTAATGACATTATGAAGGGCAGCTCTGAACAGTTGAAACTGGATTTCAAAGAGCTGATTAACTCTCTAATACTAATAAAAGACCCATCATATCTGGCCCTGTGCCCTCTCTGAATCATGGCATCATATCTGGCCCTGTGCCCTCTCTGAATCATGGCATTGAACGCTTTAGCAGGATTCTTTCTCTTCACAATTGGCTATGTGATTATTGCAGCTCAATGGGTGTAACTTTTATTGACAATTTCGATACCTTTTGGAAACAAAACACGTTTTATAAGGAGGATGGGATCCACCCAAATCATTTGGGTTCCTGGATCCTTTCACAGCATTATAAGGCTGCATTGAGATAATGACTTATCAATGACCCAAGCCCAGCTCAGTTAATCCCTACCACTGTGATGCTGAGTTGTCATAATGCTTCAGCAAATGTACATTATACTAGGGACATTGGTAGACACAATGTAAGAAACCTAATTTATGTCCCTCTAACTGCCCTACAGCTATTGTATGCAGCAATCATGTGTCTATGAACCAGATTTATACTGTTAGCACTGAGGCGGTGTGCCCTAGTAGGAAGTCCACTGTGTGCAGCTCACCCTGCACTAATAAAAATAACATGAGAATATCTACTTCTGCTAAGTTTCCCAGTAAAGCAATGAAAACAAGTAAGCATCCCAGAAGAAAAGTGCTCAAAATAGCCCACGTTAACATATGTAGTTTAAGAAACAAGGTTCATGAAATTAATAACTTGCTAGTAACAGATTACATTTATATTCTGTTTATCTCCGAAACTCAGATAATACCTTTGATGATACAGTGGTAGCAATACAAGGTTATAACATTTACAGAAAAGAGAAATGCCAACAGGGGTGGTGTTGCGCTCTATATTCAGAACCACATTCCTGTAAAGCTTAGAGAGGATCTCATGTTAAATATGTTGAAGTAATATGGCTACAGGTTCACCTGCCTCACCTAAAGCCCATTCTGGTGGGAAGCTGCTATAGACCACCAAGTGCTAACAGTCAGTATCTGGATAACATGTGAGAAATGCTTGATAATGTATGTGATATCAACAGAGAGGTATATTTTCTGGGTGATTTAAATATTGACTGGCTTTCATCAAGCTGCCCACTCAAGACAAAGCTTCAAACTGTAACCAGTGCCTGCAACCTGGTTCAGGTTATCAGTCAACCTACCAGGGTAGTTACAAACAGCACAGGAATGAAATCATCAACATGTACGGATCACATCTTTATTAATGTTGCAGAAATGTGCTTGAAAGCAGTATCCAAATCCATTGGATGTAGTGATCACAATATAGTAGCCATATCTAGGAAAACCAAAGTTCCAAAGGCTGGGCCTAATATAGTGCATAAGAGGTCATACAATAAGTTTTGTAGTGATTCCTATGTTGTTGATGTATAGAATATTTGTTGGTCCGTGGTGTGTAAAATGAGGAGCAAACAGACATTTATGAAATTGCTTATTTCAGTTACTAATGAGCATGCACCCATTAAGAAAATGACTGTAAAAACTGTTAAATCCCCGTGGATTGATGAGGAATGGAAAAATTTTATGGTTGAGAGGGATGAGGCAAAAGGAATGGCAAATAAGTCTGGCTGCACAACAGATTGGAAAATGTACTGCAAATTGAGAAATCATGTGACTAAACTGAATAAAAAGAAGAAGAAACTTCACTATGAAACAAAGATAAATGACACAAAGAATGATAGTAAAAATCTTTGGAGCAATTTAAATGAAATTTTAGGAATCAGGGTAAACTCAGCTCCATCATTCAGTGAATCAGATGGATCATTCATTACAAAACCGACTGATATTGCCAAATACTTTCATGATTTTGTAATTGGCAAGATTAGCAAACTCAGTTATGACATGCCAAAAACAAACGCTGACACTACACAGCCAAGTATATCTGACCAAATTATGATATGAAAGACAAGAATTGTATAAGGTATATTGTATAACTAATATATAATAAATTGTATAACTGCCTTCATTTGCCAGACCCCAGGAAAAGTAGCTGCTACCTTGGCAGCAGCTAATGGGGATCCATAATACATACAAATAAATACAAACTCTGTTGCAGATAAACATGCGCCGTAAAAAAAAAAATGGGTAAAAGACAGATCTTATGCTTGGTTCATGCATGAATTGTCTGAGAAGTTAAAGGAAATGTAGCTTGGGCTAAGGCTAGACAGACTGATTGGTTTCAGACATTTGAGAAACAGATCCCTGGTTAAAAAAGCTAAATTAACATATTTCTTAAATTGTGTATCGGAGAGTGATGGTAATCCAGCCAACTTCTCAAATCTTTTAAATAAAATAAAAATCTAAAGATTAATGTGTTTTCATCGCATTTTCAACTTTACCGATGATTGTGTTACAAAAACTGTTGCGTTAATTAGCAAATGTACCTACTCGGGTCTTGGCATGTGCGCTCCAACTAACAGCTCGCAGATACAGAGGGGGTAGTCTGTGCGGGTAGGCTAGTCTACATGATGAGATTATTATGGATAAGAGCAAGAATATTTATATTTGTAAATGGCAGTCAAGCATGGATCATCATGTCACCAGAATAAGACCCTCGATATTTATTGGAAAGGAGCATCAAGATCACTGTGTACTTTCACCACTCTGTGAAGTTCATCATAACTTATTTCATCTTTAGCCTAATAAACATAGTGGGAGGACCACACACCATATCATAGCGTGACATAGTTTACTTCGATGATGGTTACTACACTAAACAAAAATGTAAAAACGCAACATGTAAAATGTTGGTCCCATGTTTCATGAGTTTCATCTTCATGGATGAATCCCTGTTTCGACAGTACCGGGCAGATGACAGACAGCGTGTATGGCGTCATGTGGGCGAGCGGTTTGCTGATGTCAACGTTGTGAACAGAATCTCCCATGGTGGAGGTTGGGTTATGTTACGGACAATGAACCCAATTTAATTTTATTGATGGCAATTTGAATGAACAGAGATACAGTGGCGAGATCCTGAGGCCCATTGTCGTGCCATTCATCTGCCACCATCACCTCATGTTTCAGCATGATAATGCATGGTCCCATGTTGCAAGGATCTGTACACATTTCCTGGAAGCTGAAAATGTCCCAGTTCTTCCATGGTCTATTTACTCACCAGACATGTCACCCATTGAGCATGTTTGGGATGCTCTGGATCGACGTGTACGACAACGCGTTCCGGTTCCCACCAATATCCAGCAACTTCACACAGCCATTGAAGACGAGTTGTACAACATTCCACAGGCCACAATCAACAGCCTGATCAACTCTACCTATGTGAAGGAGATGTGTCACGCTGCATGAAGCAAATAGTGGTCACACCAGATACTGACTGGTTTTCTGATCCACGCCCCTACCTTTTTTTAAAGGTATCTGTGACCAACAGATGCATATCTGTATTCTCAGTCATGTGAAATCCATCGATTAGGACCTAATAGATTTATTTAAGTTGACTGATTTCCTTATATGAACTGTGTCTCAGTAAAATCTTTCAAATTGTTGCATGTTGCGTTTATATTTTTGTTCTGTGCATAAAGGCATTTCCACCCATTTCTCTCAATACATTTTAGACACAAAAAGATCCCACCATGTCGAACTAACAATTATCTGTATGCATTCACAAAATTGTACCGAAACATCCTTTTTCCATCACAGCTGTCGTGATCATTTTTTATACAGTATGGCTTTACACCATAAAAACTGTGGATGGAAAACGTGGTTTACGATGTACTAAGTGCTTTGCAAAGATTGATGTAAAAAAAATCCATAGGGGCTGATTCACTTGATCCCTTCTTAAGAACCACTGACCTTTATCTTTAACTTAACAATTGTTTATATCCCTAAGATCTGGAGTGCAGCACATGTCCTCCATAATATAATAATAATATATAAGCATAATATCCCCTTACATAAAGGAGTGACTGATAACTGCCTTCTAATTTCTATTTGACCTCTCCACAGTTTAGAATCCCTGGCTAACTCTCAGCTAATAACAATCTGTCTTTAGCTTCAGCTGCTACGCTTGTTTAAGATTATCTGTTAAATTGCTCAGATAAAAAAAATCTAAGCTATTATTTATTGACCTTTCCAAGGCCTTCGATACTGTTGAACATTTTAATTCAAAGGTTGACAGATATAGGCCTGGATCAGGCGGTTTAAGTATTACCTGTCAGACAGGACACTGTAACAAAGCTGCATAAACCACACAACCTTGTCAGAAATAAGGATTGGGAAACTTGTTCAGTGCAATTTTTTTCATTTTTTTTTCTCACCTTTATTTAACCAGGTAAGCCAGTTGAGAACAAGTTCTCATTTACAACTGCGACCTGGCCAAGATAAAGCTGTATCGTAGATACAGTATAATGGTTATTCTACTTGTAGTGGTGCCAGTATGAGGTGGCCAAGATAAAGCAAAGCAGTGCGATAAAAACAACAACAACACAGAGTTACATACAGCTTCACCATGAATACGGCCTTGCATCTGACAGAGGGTGTAGCCTGATCCACACTTTTTCATCTTCTCTGAAAGCAACAGCCTCTTTAGGGTCCAGCTAACCCTCTCCAGTCAAGGTGGTTTGGTAGCTGGTGGTAAGTTTCCTGAACTACCAGTTAGTATAGTCTTGGCCCAGTACATTCCTCAACACATTCTTTTCATATATTCATCATTTTAATTTATTGTAGGAGCAACGTTTCGCTTAATTTTAATGTTATGCTTTTTGGGAACGCATGTTACAACACTGTGTGATTTCTGATGGTGCTGAGTCTAGATATTACAAAAAGGTGTACCACAGGGCTCGGTATTGGGACATGTTCTCTTTACTAAATATATAAATAATATTGATCTATCTGTTAAAACTTGCAATATTCATCTGTATGCAGACGATACTGTTATGTATCCCGTTCAACTGTAGACCAGGCAATGTTAGAGCTGCAATGGGACCTTGTTACCTAACAGAAAGCCCTGGTTGGTTTAAAACTTGTACTTAATGGGGGCAAGACTAAATATATGTTGTTCTTTAGTTCTCGCAAGAATGTTTCAGATGGACAGCATATTTATTCATTGGATGGTTCTCCCATCGATCGGGTTCCCGCCTATAAATATCTGGGCATTTGGACTGAAAAATATTTAATGTTAAAAAAACTAACGGATGAACTAGTTAAAAAGCAAAAATTTAAAGTGAGCTTCTTTTTTTGAAATAGATATTGCCTCTCCCTAAATAGCAGGAAGCAGATTGTACATTCGACTTTCCTGGCAGTTCTTGACTATGGTGACACCATTTATCAGATTTCAGCAGCCACTACTCTTAATTTTACTGCAGCGGGCTAAATCAGGGTCACAAAGAGTGTTTCTTGGTACTTTTAAACAAATCTACTTCGAAACATGGTTATGGGCTTAAAAAAATAAGACACCTGTACCATTTCAGATATAGAGTTAAAATGTATTCAATTTTGAGATTTGCATTCCAATATTGCACTTTATGTACATCACAGATGACTGAAATATAACAACACCGTTTGACATAGAAACACTGAATAATAATATTAATTAATTATGAAATTATGAAATATATTAATAATATTCCACCCATGAGGCCACTAGAGGGCGCTTTGGTCATTTGGCTGCTGGAAAGAGCTACACTTTTGGATGCTGTCAATCAATCAATCAATCAATTTTATTTTATATAGCCCTTCTTACATCAGCTAATATCTCGAAGTGCTGTACAGAAACCCAGCCTAAAACCCCAAACAGCTAGTAATGCAGGTGTAGAAGACGGTGGCTAGAAAAACTCCCCTAGAAAGGCCAAACCTAGGAAGAAACCTAGAGAATACCAGGCTAGAGGGGTGGCCAGTCCTCTTCTGGTTGTGCCGAGGTGGAGATTATAACAGAACCATGCCAAGATGTTCAAAAATGTTCTAAGTGACAAGCATGGTCAAATAATAATCAGGAATAAATCTCAGTTGGCTTTTCACAGCCGATCATTAAGAGTTGAAAACAGCAGGTCTGGGACAGGTAGGGGGTTCCATAACCGCAGGCAGAACAGTTGAAACTGGAATAGCAGCAAGGCCAGGCGGACTGGGGACAGCAAGGAGTCACCACGGCCGGTAGTCCCGACGCATGGTCCTAGGGCTCAGGTCTCTCAGTTGGCTTTTCATGGCCGATCATTAAGAGTTGAAAACAGCAGGTCTGGGACAGGTAGGGGTTTCGTAACCGCAGGCAGAACAGTTGAAACTGGAATAGCAGCAAGGCCAGGCGGACTGGGGACAGCAAGGTGTCAGCATGCCCGGTAGTCCTGACGTATGGTCCTAGGGCTCAGGTTCTCAGAGAGAAAGAGAGAACGAGAGAATTAGAGAGAGCATACTTAAATTCACACAGGACACTGGATAAGACAGGAGAAGTACTCCAGGTATAACCAACTAACCCCAGCCCCCCGACACATAAACTACTGCAGCATAAATACTGGAGGCTGAGACAGGAGCGGTCCGAGACACTGTGGCCCCATCCGAAGAAACCCCCGGACAGGGCCAAACAGGAAGGATATAACCCCACCCACTCTGCCAAAGCACAGCCCCCGCACCACCAGAGGGATATCCTCAACCACCAACTTACAATCCTGAGACAAGGCCGAGTATAGCCCACAGAGGTCTCCACCACAGCACAAACCAAGGGGGGTGCCAACCCAGACAGGAAGATCACGTCAGTAACTCAACCCACTCAAGTGACGCACCCCTCCTAGGGACGGCATGAAAGAGCACCAGCAAGCCAGTGACTCAGCCCCTGTAACAGGGTTAGAGGCAGAGAACCCCAGTGGAGAGAGGGGAACCGGCCTGGCAGAGACAGCAAGGGCTGTTCATTGCTCCAGAGCCTTTCCGTTCACCTTCACCTCCTGGGCCAGACTACACTCAATCATATGACCTACTGAAGAGATAAGTCTTCAGTAAAGACTTAAAGGTTGAGACCCGAGTCTGCGTCTCTCACATGGGTAGGCAAACTGTTCCATAAAAATGGAGATCTATAGGAGAAAGCCCTGCCTCCCGCTGTTTGCTTAGAAATTCTAGGGACAATTAGGAGGCCTGCGTCTTGTGACCGTAGCGTACGTATTGGTATGTACGGCAGGACCAACTCGGAAAGATAGGTAGGAGCAAGCCCATGTAACGCTTTATAGGTTAACAGTAAAACCTTGAAATCAGCCCCTTGCCTTAACAGGAAGCCAGTGTAGGGAAGCTAGCACTGGAGTAATATGATCAAATTTCTTGGTTCTAGTCAGGATTCTAGCAGCCGTATTTAGCACTAACTGAAGTTTATTTAGTGCTTTATCCGGTAGCCGGAAAGTAGAGCATTGCAGTAGTCTAACCTAGAAGTAACAAATGCATGGATTAATTTTTCTGCATCATTTTTGGACAGAAAATGTCTAATTTTTGCAATGTTACGTAGATGGAAAAAAGCTGTCCTTGAAACAGTCTTGATATGTTCGTCAAAAGAGAGATCAGGGTCAAGAGTAACGCGAGATCCTTCACAGTTTTATTTGAGACGACTTTACAACCATCAAGATGAATTGTCAGATTTAACAGAAGATCTCTTTGTTTCTTGGGACCTAGAACAAGCATCTCTGTTTTGTCCGAGTTTAAAAGTAGAAAGTTTTCAGCCATCCACTTCCTTATGTCTGAAACACAGGCTTCTAGCGAGGGCAATTTTGGGGCTTCACCATGTTTCATTGAAATGTACAGCTGTGTGTCATCCGCATAGCAGTGAAAGTTAACATTATGTTTTCGAATAACATCCCCAAGAGGTAAAATATATAGTGAAAACAATAGTGGTCCTAAAAACGGAACCTTGAGGAACACCCGAAATGTACAGTTGATTTGTCGGAGGACAGACCATTCACAGAGACAAACTGATATCTTTCCGACAGGTAAGATCTAAACCAGGCCAGAACTTGTCCGTAGACCAATTTGGGTTTCCCAGTCTCTCCAAAAGAATGTGGTGATCGATAGTGTCAAAGGCAGCACTAAGGTCTAGTAGCACGAGGACAGATGCAGAGCCTCGGTCTGACGCCATTAAAAGGTCATTTACCACCTTCACAAGTGCAGTCTCAGTGCTATGATGGGGTCTAAAAACCAGACTGAAGCATTTCAGTATACATTGTTTGTCTTCAGAAAGGCAGTGAGTTGCTGCGCAACAGCTTTTTCTAAAATTTTTGAGAGGAATGGAAGATTCGATATAGGCCGATAGTTTTTTATATTTTCCGGGTCAAGGTTTGGCTTTTTCAAGAGAGGCTTTATCACTGCCACTTTTAGTGAGTTTGGTACACATCCGGTGGATAGAGAGCTGTTTATTATGTTCAACATAGGAGGGCCAAGCACAGGAAGCAGCTCCTTCAGCAGTTTAGTAGGAATAGGATCCAGTATGCAGCTTGAAGGTTTAGAGGCCATGATTATTTTCATCATTGTGTCAAGAGATATAGTACTGGGAAACACTTAAGTGTCTCTCCCGATCCCAGGCCCTCGCAGAGCTGTGCAGATCCAGGACAGCTAAGCCCTGGAGGAATACGCAGATTCAAAGAGGAGTCCGTAATTTGCTTTCTAATGGTCATGATCTTTTCCTCAAAGAAGTTCATGAATTTATTACTGCTGAAGTAAGCCATCCTCTCTTGGGGAATGCTGCTTTTTAGTTAGCTTTGCAACAGTATCAAAAATAAATTTTGGATTGTTCTTATTTTCCTCGATTAGTTGGAAAAGTAGGATGATCGAGCAGCAGTGAGGGCTCTTCGGTACTGCACGGTACTGTCTTTCCAAGCTAGTCGAAGACTTCCAGTTTGGTGTGGCGCCATTTCCGTTCCAATTTCCTGGAAGCTTGCTTCAAAGCTCGGGTATTTTCTGTATACCAGGGAGCTAGTTTCTTATGACAAATGTTTTTCGTTTTTAGGGGTGCAACTGCATCTAGGGTATTCAAGGTTAAATTAAGTTCCTCAGTTAAGTGGTTAACTGATTTTTGTCCTCTGACGTCCTTGGGTAGGCAGAAGGAGTCTGGAAGGGCATCAAGGAATTTTGTGTTGTCTGAGAATTTATAGCCACGACTTTTGATGCTCCTTGGTTGGGGTCTGAGCAGATTATTTGTTGCGATTGCAAACGTAAGAAAATGGTGGTCCGATAGTCCAGGATTTTGTGGGAAAAACATTAAGATCTACAACATTTATTCCATGGGACAAAACTAGGTCCAGAGTATGACTGTGGCAGTGAGTAGGTCCAGAGACATGTTGGACAAAACCCACTGAGTCGATGATGGCTCAGTGTTTTTTTTTTTTTTTCCTCTTTAAGGAATACCTGGGATAGGATAAAGTAATCCTTCTAACCCCCCAAATTGTGTAAAGTGGTTATCCCACTGGCTATAGGTGAACGTACCAATTTGTGAGTCGCTCTACAAGAGCGTCTGCTAATGACGTTAATGTGCCCTTGAGCAAGGCACTTGACCCTAATTGCTCTGTAAGTCGCTCTGGTTAAGAGCGTCTGCTAAATGACTAAAATGTAAATGTATGTAAATGAAATACTTTTGGAGTGGGTCTGTGGACTTCTCCATGTGAATATTAAAATCACCAAAAAATTAGAATATGATCTGCTATGACTACAAGGTCTGATAGGAATTCAGGAAACTCAGAGAGGAACGCTGTATATGGCCCAGGGAGGCCTGTAAACAGTAGCCTATAAAAGTGATTGATAGGCTGCATAGATTTCACTGACTAGAAGCTCAAAAGACAAACGCCATTTTTTTTTTGTAAATTGAAATTTGCTATCGTAAATGTGCAACACCTCCGCCTTTGCGGGATGCACGAGGAATATGGTCACTAGTGTAACCAGGAGGTGAGGCCTCATTTAACACAGCAAATTCATCAGGCTTAAGCCATGTTTCAGTCAGGCCAATCACATCAAGATTATGATCAGTGATTAGTTCATTGACTATGACTGCCTTTGAAGTGAGGGATCTAACATTAAGTAACCCTATTTTGAGATGTGAGGTATCACGATCTCTTTCAATAATGGCAGGAATGGAGGAGGTCTTTATCCTAATAAGATTACTAAGGTGAACACCGCCATGTTTAGTTTTGCCCCAACCTAGGTCGAGGCACAGACACAGTCTCAATGGGTATGGCTGAGCTGACTACACTGACTGTGCTACTTGGCAGACTCCACTAAGCTGGCAGGTTGGCTAACAGCCTGCTGCCTGGCCTGCACCCTATTTCA